>NC_046159.1:7743017-7757468 GCF_011064425.1 Rattus rattus
CATTTGACAACATTCAACACCCTTCATGATAAAAGTCCTGGAAAGAATAGGAATTCAAGGCCCATTCCTTAACATAGTTACAACCATATAGAGCAAACCAGTCGTTAACATTAAACTAAATGGAGAGAAACTTGAAGCAATCCCACTAAAGTCAGGGACTAGACAAGGTTGCACACTCTCTCCCTACTTATTCAATATAGTTCTTGAAGTTCTAGCCAGAGCAATCAGAAAACAAAAGGAGATCAAGGGGATACAGATTGGAAAAGAAGAAGTCAAAATATCACTATTTGCAGATGATATGATAGTATTTTTATGTGATCCCAAAAGTTCCACCAGAGAACTACTAAAGCTGATAAACAACTTCAGCAAAGTGGCTGGGTATAAAATTAACTCAAATAAATCAGTAGCCTTCCTCCTCACAAAAGAGAAACAAGCCGAGAAAGAAATTAGGGAAACGACACCCTTCATAATAGACCCAAACAATATAAAGTACCTCGGTGTGACTTTAACCAAGCAAGTAAAAGATCAGTACAATAAGAACTTCAAGCCTCTGTAGAAAGAAATTGAAGAAGACCTCAGAAGATGGAAGGATTTCCCATGGAAAGATTGGCAGGATTAATATAGTAAAAATGGCAATTTTACCAAAAGCGATCTACAGATTCAATGCAATCCCCATCAAAATACCAATCCAATTCTTCAAAGAGTTAGACAGAACAATTTTCAAATTCATCTGGAATAACAAAAAACTCAGGATAGCTAAAACTATCCTCAACAATAAAAGGACTTCAGGGTGAATCACTATCCCTGAACTCAAGCAGTACTACAGAGCAATAGTGATAAAAACTGCATGGTATTGGTACAGAGACAGACAGATAGACCAATGGAATAGAATTGAAGATCCAGAAATGAACCCACACATCTATGGTCACTTGATTATTGACAAAGGAGCCAAAACCATCCAATGGAAAAAAGATAGCATTTTCAGCAAATGGTGCTGGTACAACTGGAGGTCAACATGTAGAAGAATGCAGATCGATCCATGCTTATCAGCCTGTACAAAGCTTAAGTTCAAGTGGATCAAGGACCTCCACATCAAACCAGATACATTCAAACTAATAGAAGAAAAAGTGGGGAAGCATCTGGTACACATGAGCACTAAAGAGAATTTTCTGAACAAAACACCAATGGCTTATGCTCTAAGATCAAGAATTGACAAATGGGATCTCATAAAACTGCAAAGCTCCTGTAAAGCAAAGGACTCTTGTTAGGACAAAATGGCAACCAACAGATTGGAAAAGATCTTTACCAATCCTACAACTGGTAGAGGGCTTATATCCAAAATATATAAAGAACTCACGAAGTTAGACTGCAGGGAAACAAATAACCCTTTTAATAAATGCAGTTCCGAGCTAAACAAAGAATTCACAGATGAGGAATGCCAAATGGCTGAGAAGCACCTAAAGAAATGTTCAACATCTTTAGTCATAAGGGAAATACAAATCAAAATAACCCTGAGATTCCACCTCATACCATTCAGAATGGCTAAGACAAAAAACTCAGGTCACAGTGGCCTCTGGCGAGGATGTGCAGAAAGAGGAATGCTCCCCATTGTTGGTGGGATTGCAGACTGGTAAAATCATTCTGGAAATCAGTCTGGAGGTTCCTCCGAAAATTGGACATTGAACTACCTGAGGACCCAGCTATACCTCTCTTGGGCATATACCCAAAAGATGCCCCAACATATAAAAAAGACACGTGCTCCACTATGTTCATAGCAGCCTTTTTCATAATAGCCAGAAGCTGGAAAGGACCCGGATGCCCTTCAACAGAGTAATGGGTACGGAAAATGTGGTACGTCTACGCAATGGAATTTTACTCAGCTATCAAAAACAATGACATTATGAAATTCATAGGCAAATTGAGGGAACTGGAAAATATCATCCTGTCACCCCAATCACAGAGAAACACACATGGTATGCGCTCATTGATTAGTGGCTATTAGCCCAAATGCTTGAATTGCCCTAGATGCACAGAACACATGAAACTCAAGACAGATGATCAAAATGCGAATGCTTCACTCCTTCTTTAAAAGGGGAACAAGAATACCCTTGGCAGGGAATAGGGAGGCAAAGATTAAAACAGAGGCAGAAGGAACACCCATTCAGAGCCTGCCCCACATGTGGCCCATACATATATGGCCACCCAATTAGACAAGATAGACGAAGCAAAGAAGTGCAGGCAGACAGGAGCCGGATGTAGATCTCTCCTGAGAGACACGGCCAGAACACAGCAAATACATAGACGAATGCCAGCAGCAAACCACTGAACTGAGAACGGGACCCCCGTTAAATGAATCAGAGAATGGACTGGAAGAGCTTGAAGGTGCTAGAGACCACATATGAACAACAATGTCACCAACCAGAGCTTCCAGGGACTAAACCACTACCCAAAGACTATACATGGACTGACCCTGGGCTCCAACCTCATAGGTAGCAATGAATATCCTAGTAAGAGCACCAGTGGAAGGGGAAGCCCTTGGTCCTGCTAAGACTGAACCCCCAGTGAACGTGATTGTTGGGGGGAGGGCGGTAATGGGGGGAGGATGGGGAGGGGAACACCCATATAGTAGGGGAGGGGAAGGGGTTAGGTGGATGTTGACCCGGAAACTGGGAAAGGGAATAACAATCGAAATGTAAATAAGAAATACCCAAGTTAATAAAGATGGGGGAAAAAAAAGAATTCCTAAACACATTTCTCCATGTATACTGACGTTGATTGTTTATTTCTCATATCTATGTTTTACTGTGTTGGAATATGTTCTCTCTAGTCCTATATTTTCTATTATTATGAAGGCATGTTGGAATTTGTCAAAGACTTTTTATGAATCCACCAAGATGATGGTGTGGTTTTTCTTTGCTTTCTGTCAATTTGTATAGGCAGGCAGGTCTCTGAGCTCAAGGGTTGTCTACAGAAAAAGTTCCAGGATAGCAAATCCTAGGCAGTGAACAAGTTAGAAAACAGAAAGCTAACTTTCTCACATGAAAATAGCTTCTATGTCTAAATTTGGCAACCAAAAGTGTTTTGCCCAACAAATCACAAAGAGCTTGCTATGTTAAAAATGTACTTGCTGCCCTTCTCCAAGCAAGAGGCTAAGGTCATAAAATGCTTATTTGATTTGTGGGATAATCAAAAGGCAATGTGAGTTAAAAGATTCAAATGATATGCAAATAATAGGCCGGACTTTGGTCTGCAAGACCTGAACTATCAAGAGAGCTATTACAGCTCTTT
Source organism: Rattus rattus (assembly GCF_011064425.1). Classification (NCBI taxonomy): domain Eukaryota; kingdom Metazoa; phylum Chordata; class Mammalia; order Rodentia; family Muridae; genus Rattus; species Rattus rattus. Next base: position 7,746,306 of record NC_046159.1, read on the forward strand.
CAGAATTTTATCTAGCAGATTTTCTGACTTTGGTCAGAAAACTCACGTCCTATCTAGATAGCTAACACAGCTCCTTTAAAATTTTGTTTAGTTTTCTGACTTTAGTCCGAAAACTCAAGAGCTATCCAGAGACCTATTATACCTCTTTTAGAAATTTTCTAGCAGCTTTTCTAACTTTAGTCAGAAAACCCATGTACTACCTAGAGGTCTGTGTAGAAAGCTATACTGAGCAGACCACAGAGCTGTCAGATTGCAGAGATCAATGACTCCAAGTAGTTTCTTCAGCCTTTCCCAACACCCCTTTCTCAGGACCTCCAAATAAGCTGAGATTGGTCCTCAGCGAGGAAGCCTAAGAAAAGAGCTCCTCAGCTGTCAATAAAGAGGCCTGGTGGCTTAGTCTATTTAATGAGAAACAAAATCAAACCCACAAAAATTAAAAAAGAAAACCTTACATTAAGACCTATCGTGAGTTAACATTCTGTGTTGTTTGACCTCACCAGATACAATATATACACAGAGATCTGTGAATGTAAAGAACCTACATTTAGCTCCTAAGAAAACGTCTTTGCGAAAAGCTTGAAAATACTTTTACCTCTGTCTGGTGTTTGTGTGTGTGTGTATGTGTGTGTGTGTGTGTGTGTGTGTGTGTGTGTGTGTGTGTAAATGTGTGTGTGAATGTGTGTGTAGCTGGGGGAAGTTGTTCAATTCACGAGACTTCTAGTCTCAGCAGTTCTTACCTGGAGCTCAACACATAGGAGGTCCTAGAGCCGTGTCAGTTTTCAGTCTTTGTTGGAATACCAGAAAAGTAGGTTCTACCACCAGTGAAGGAATTGTCAGAAACAGATAGATGAACTTACCAGTGAGAATGAGGGCAAACAAGCAAAAAGCAAACTCTTCCTCCATGTCCTTGTATGTGGGCTGCTACCAGCAGGTGTGGCCCAATTTAGATTGGATCTCCTGCCTTAAATAATCCAATGAAGAAAAAACCTTCATAAGTATGTTCAGCTGCTTGGGTTTTAGTTAATTCCAGAAGCAGTCAAGTTGACAATCAAGATTAGCTATTACATTAAAATAGCTGTCAATATATGACTGTTTATATACTATTTATAAAATACTTAAACACAACACTCCTTAAACAGTCCTTTGATTTGTGTACTACCTATTCAAGTCCACAGTTTAGCAGTATTATGAATATAAACTTGACCCTTACAAAACAAGGCTCAGGTGTAGGACAGATGAAATCAAATCAAATCACATCAAACTATCAGGCAAAATCAGTATGCCGGGCCCCAAAACTGCTACTTATCATTAAGGGACACTTTCTAGATGGTACTGAGAGCTCACTGGACTCAGATGCTGACTCTGGAGAATGGTGGCAAATATGGAAAGGTCCACTGTGGAGAACTGTGACCTGGGAGGTCAGTAACACACCTGTAGCCTAGGAGATCAGAAAGGCTACCACGGCAACGGACCTGTGTCCAGAGCAGGCCACTTTGGGAGAACCCCAATAGGGAGCAACAGGCATAAGAGCATGCGGGAAAGCCTTCTAGCTTGGTGTTTCACTCTTTGCTTTTTATCTTTCTGTAGCATTTGGGGATGGTCAGACCTCTGATGGATCTATAAAGGCCTTGGGGTTCATTGTCAAACTGGAGCTCTAGGGAGTTTCAAAAGAACACAGAATCTAATGATAGGAAGGGAGAAACAAGAAATAGGAAATTATTCTTCTCACTGTGTAGATCATCTCCAGCCTAATATAAAGGATGTTTGCATAGAACCATACTTATAGCTAGAATATAAATAGTCACTTGTTATCAACTATGCTGTAAATCATATTTTCCACATCAGTTCCTGGTGTGTAGCAAGTACCATAAAATAATTAACATCAAAACCTCAAATACCCAGATGTCACACTAAAACTACTAAGTCAGAAATTCTTGGATGAGGTCCTAGAGTCGGCCCTTTAGAACAAGATCTTATAGTGACCCTCACACACCCAGTTTCCTCACAAATGGGCAAACATCTACTTAATAAACGAATCGTTAAGCTGAATGTGCAAGCTCATAAGTGAAATTCCAGTGCTGGGGAGAGAAAAGCAGGAGTTCAAAGTCATCCTTGACTGTGTAGCAAGTTTGAGGCTAGCCTCAGCTAGAAAAGGTTCAGCTCAACAATGTCAACAAAACATGTTATTTATGGAAATTCCTAACATTTTAAAGTCTGTCTTGTTTTATAAAGACAATCGGATTCTCAGGGCTGGCATTCTAGCTGACTGGATGAAAAGGTAAACTTAAGATTTAATGAGAGACATGCATGCAGTTACACATACACACACACACACAACACATATATGTACATATACACACATACACATACATCTGCTTTCACACACACATGCACATATAAACATGTACACACAACCACTTTCACACATTTAAGCATGTACACATACCAACACATACATACTAACACACATGCACAAACATACACAATGCATGTATACACACATGTGCACATGTACACACAGAGAGACATGAACACACATGTACATGCATACACACATGCCTGCATGCACCCTCCCACACACGCATCCTCAAAGGCCATTTGGTGATTGAGGTAATACAAGGCTGTTTGTTAGGGACTGATCTATCTTTATTAACACAGTATCCTGGAGTCTGACAGGAGATGTGAAGCCCTGGCCAGACAATCAACATTTGGCTATGGAATCCTAACTCATTCACTACATGATTATTGGACATTTCAACATGCTGACACTACTTAAAGGTGAAAATTTGGGAAGGGAATTTGCCTATAAATCCACTTCCAGGGGGTCCCTGTACATCTGGTGTCCATGGATGTCTGTACTTACATGGACATACACAGGTGTTTACACACAGACACACGCAGACTAACACAACTGAAGATAAATCCTTAAAAGTGGATATGTCCTCTATACCAGATTGACTGCACATTGGAGACAACCAAGAATTACTTGAAAGCTAAATGCAACCTGGGTCAAGAGATTGATGCTGAAATGAGGGATTTGATGAAAAAAATAGAAAAGTTAAGAAAGACTTTTTATTTAATTAATAATATTAGACAGATATACTCTTTTAATCATTTTAACCAGTAAAGATCAAAGTTTCAAGAAAGTAAACAAAAATTTTGTTATGTAGGATGCTGTAACATTTTTGTAATTAAAATTATTTCAATTTTTTTTAAATCAACTCCCTTTCTCTGCTTTTTACTGTTGTCTCCTCAATTGGTCAGTTTTTATTACTATTTTTTTGGACATTTTATGTATTTACATTTTAAATATTATCCCCTTGCCCCCTCTTGAACACCCCCTCCCCCTGCTTCTATGAGGATGCTCCCATTCCCATCCAGCCACTCCCACCTCAACACTGTGGCAATCCCCTACACTGGGGAAAAGAGCATTCACAGGACCAAGGGCCTCTCTTCCTATTGATGCCAGACAATGCCATCCTCTGATACACATGCGGCTGGAGCCATGGGTCCCTCCATGTGTGCTCATGGGTTGGCTGTGTAGTCCCTGGGAGCTCTGGGGGGATCTGGTGGGTTAATACTGTTGTTCTTCCTATGAGGTTGCAAACCCCTTCAGCTCCTTCAGTTCTTTCTCTAAGTCCTCTATTGGGGTCCCCATGACAGTCCAATAGTTGGCTGCAAGCATCCTCATCTGTATCAGTAAGGCTCTGGCAGAGCCTCTCAGAAAACATCTATATCAGGTTCCTGTCAGCAAGCAGTTCTTGGCATCAGCAATAGTGACTGGGTTTGATGGCTGCATATGGGATGGGTTTCCAGGTGGGGCAGTCTCTGGGTGACCTTTTCTTCAGTCTCTGCTCCACTCTTTGTCCCTGCATTCCCTCCCATGAGTATTTTGTTCTTCCTTCCTTCCACATTTTGGTCTTCTTTCTTCTTGAGCTTCATGTGGTCTGTGGATTGTATCTTGGGTATTCTGAGCTTTGGGGCTAATATCCACTTATCAGTAAGTATATACCATGTGTGTTCTTTTACGACTGTGTTTCCTCACTCAGTATGATATTTTCTAGTTCCATCTATTTGCCTAAGAATTTCAGGTAGTCATTGTTTTTAACAGCTGAGTAGCACTCCATTGTGTAGATGTACCACTTTTCTGTGTCCATTCTTCTGTTGAAGGACATCTGCATTCTTTCCAACTTCTGGCTGCTATAAATAAATTTCTTAAAATTTAAAAGCATGACTGACTGCTCCAAAAAGCCGTCTTTGTATTGTTCCTGGGTCGTGCTCCCTGTTCACTGTAGCCGTCTTTGCCGCCTACCCCCTCCTCCAATGCGGACTCTAGCAGCTTTCTCGCCAGAGTCCTCGAACTCGACTTGTTCCTTACTCTCAGCATCAGACTACGGGCGTGCCCCACCATGTCGGAGAAGGCAGTGGACACCAGCCAAGATCACCACCAAGCATTTGAAGGAGAAGAAGGAAGCTGTGGAGGAGGCGGAGAATGGAAGAAATGCGCCTGCCAATGGGAGCACTCAAAATGAGGAAAATGTGGAGCAGGAGGCTGACAATGAGGTAAATGAAGAAGAGGAAGAAGATGGGGAGGAAAAGGAGGAGGAGAAAGAAGGTGACAGTGAGGAAGAGGATGGAGATGAGATGGAGACGAAGATGAAGCTGAGGCTCCAACTGGCAAGCAGGTAGCTGAGGAGGAGGATATTAACACCAAGAAGCGGAAGACTGATGAGGATGACTAGACAGCCAAAGGAAAAGCTAACCCTACGCACCGTGACCTATTCACCCTCCACTTCCGGTCTCAGAATCTAAACTTAGCCACCTTCTTGTAGAGAAGCAGGCCCCTCACGCCCACAGTGAGCAGTGCGACCCACACCACCCCACCAAAACCACAACATGGGAGGAGAAAAAAAAACAGAACTTCCCAGACCGTGTTCTTTTTTTCTTAAAAACATTTTAAAAGGAAAATGTGTTTGTATTTTTTATTTACATTTTATATTTTTGTACATATTGTTGGGGTTAGCCATTTTTAATAATAACAGGTGACCGACCCAGCATTCAGAGCGTTTTCTGTCCTACTTCAGACTTTACTTGTGGTGTGACCATGTTCATTATAATCTCATGGGAGAAAAATGAAAACCTTTAAAAACAAACAAACAAAAAAACCAATCCTATTCCGAGCATTCCAGTAACGTTTTTGTGTATGTTCCTAGCTGTACTATAAGTAGTTGATTTCTATGAGATGGTTAAAAAGGCCAAAGATAAAAAGGTTTTTTTCCAAGTTTTTTGTCTGTGAAGTTGCTGTTTATCTTTTTATTTTTTATTTTATTTTTATTTTTGGCTTGTTTGCTGTATATGTGAAACAATGTCCAAAAATAAACTGGAATTTTATTTTGCTGACTTTTTCTAAAAAAAATTTTTAAACGTCATGTAGTTTTATTTTGATGTGTGTATTTTGTAAAGTACAATAAGGAAAAGAGTGCATATCAAATGCAAACTCTCCCCTTAGCACAAAGACCCAGGAAATGAGACATGTGGTTATGAAGGGCTTCTATTAAAGTCTATTGATTCCAGAAGAATCCATATACCTATATTGTTCCTAGGATTCTACATCCCAATGGTAGTTAAAGCCTTTTCCTGTCAGCAAGATTTCCCTTTCATTTATTCAACATATACTTACTAAGCAAGTTCTTGATGTCATACACTAGTAATAGTGGCACAAACTTTGTGGGAGTAACCAACCATGACTCATTGGATTTAAGGCCCAGTCCATGGCAAAAACCCCAGAGATGGTATGTAGCCTCCTTTTTCTTTCCCTCCATCTTTAATAAATTGGGTATTTCTTATTTACACTTCAATTCTTAGGTTTCCAGGCCAACAGCCCCCTAGCCCCTCCCTCTCCCCTTCTATATGGGTGTTCCCCTCCCCATCCTTCCCACATTACTGCCCTCCCCGCAACAATCACGTTCACTGGGGGTTCAGTCTTGGCAGGACCAAGGGCTTCCCCTTCCACTGGTGCTCTTACTAGGATATTCATTGCTACCTATGAGGTTGGAGCCCAGGGTCAGTCCATGTATAGTCTTTGGGTAGTGGCTTAGTCCTTGGAAGCTCTGGTTGCTTGGCATTGTTGTTAATATGGGGTCTCAAGCCCCTTCACGCTCTTCCAGTCCTTTCTCTGATTCCTTCAAAGGGGGTCCTGTTCTCAGTTCAGTGGTTTGCTGCTGGCATTCACCTATGTATTTGCTGTATTCTGGCTGTGTCTATCAGGAGAGATCTACATCCGGCTCCTGTTGGCCTGCACTTCTTTGCTTCATCCATCTTATCTAATTGGGTGGCTGTATATGTATGGGCCACACGTGGATCAGGCTCTGAATGGGTGTTCCTTCTGCCTCTGTTCTAAACTTTGCCTCCCTACTCCCTCGCAAGGGTATTCTTGTTCCCCTTTCTAAAGAAGGAGTGAAGCATTCGCATTTTGCTCATCCTTCTTGAGTTTCATGTGTTCTCTGCATCTAGGGTAATTCGAGCATTTGAGCTAATAGCCACTTATCAATGAGTGCATACCATGTGTGTTTTTCTGTGATTGGGCTACTACACTCAGGATGATATTTTCCAGTTCCAACCATTTGCCTATGAATTTCATAAAGTCATTGTTTTTGATAGCTGAGTAGTATACAATTGTGTAGATGTACCACCTTTTCTGTACCCATTACTCTGTTGAAGGGCATCTGGGTTCTTTCCAGCTTCTGGCTATTATAAATAAGGCTGCTATGAACTTAGCGGAGCATGTGTCTTTGTTATATGTTGGGGCATCTTTTTGGTATATGCCCAAGAGAGGTATAGCTGGGTCCTCAGGTAGTTCAATGTCCAATTTTCTGAGGAACCTCCAGACTGATTTCCAGAATGGCTGTACCAGTCTGCAATCCCACCAACAATGGAGGAGTGTTCCTCTTTTTCCACATCCTTGCCAGAGGCCACTGTGACCTGAGTTTCTTGTCTTAGCCATTCTGAATGGTATGAGGTGGAATCTCAGGGTTATTTTGATTTGTATTTCCCTTATGACTAAAGGTGTTGAACATTTCTTTAGGTGCTTCTCAGCCATTCGGCATTCCTCAGCTGTGAATTCTTTGTTTAGCTCAGAACTGCATTTATTAAAAGGGTTATTTGTTTCCCTGCAGTCTAACTTCGTGAGTTCTTTATATATTTTGGATATAAGCCCTCTACCACTTGTAGGATTGGTAAAGATCTTTTCCCAATCTGTTGGTTGCCATTTTGTCCTAACAACAATGTCCTTTGCTTTACAGAAGCTTTGCAGTTTTATGAGATCCCATGTGTCAATTCTTGATCTTAGAGCAGAAGCCATTGGTGTTTTGTTCAGAAAATTCTCTCCAGTGCCCATGTGTTCGAGATGCTTCCCACTTTTTCTTCTATTAGTTTGAGTGTATCTGGTTTGATGTGGAGGTCCTTGATCTACTTGAACTGAAGCTTTGTACAGGGTAATAAGCATGGATCGTTGTGCATTCTTCTACATGTTGACCTCCAGTTGTACCAGCACCATTTGCTGAAAATGCTATCTTTTTTCCATTGGGTGGTTTTGGCTCCTTTGTCAAAAATCAAGTGACCATAGATGTGTGGGTTAATTTCTGGGTCTTCAACTCTATTTCATTGGTCTATCTGTCTGTCTCTGTACCAATACCATGCAGTTTTTATCACTACTGCTCTGTAATCCTGCTTGAGTTCAGGGATGTGATTCCCCCTGAAGTCCTTTTAGTGTTGAGGATAGTTTTAGCTATCCTGGGTTTTTTGTTATTCCAGATGAATTTGCAAATTGTTCTGTCTAACTCTTTGAAGAATTGGATTGGTATTTTGATGGGGATCGCATTGAATCTGTAGATCGCTTTTGGTAGAATTGCCATTTTTACTATATTAATCCTGCCAATCCATGAGCATGGGAGATTTTCCATCTTCTGAGGTCTTCTTCAATTTCTCTCTTCAGTGGCTTGAAGTTGTTATTGTACAGATCTTTTACTTGCTTGGTTAAAGTCACACTGAGATATTTTATATTATTTGGAACTATTATGAAGGGTGTCGTTTTCCTAATTTCTTTCTCGGCTTGTTTCTCTTTTGTGTAGAGGAAGGCTACTGATTTATTTGAGTTAATTTTATACCCAGCCACTTTGTTGAAGTTGTTTATCAGCTTTAGTAGTTCTCTGGTGGAACTTTTGGGGTCACTTAAATATACTATCATATCATCTGCAAATAGTGATATTTTGACTTCTTCTTTTCCAATCTGTATCCCCTTGATCTCCTTTTGTTGTCTGATTGTTCTGGCTAGAACTTCAAGAACTATATTGAATAAGTAGGGAGAGAGTGGGCAACCTTTTCTAGTCCCTGACTTTAGTGGGATTGCTTCAAGTTTCTCTCCATTTAATTTAATGTTAGCGACTGGTTTGCTCTATATGGCTTTTACTATGTTTAGGTATGGGTCTTGAATTCCTATTCTTTCCAGGACTTTTATCATGAAGTGGTGTTGAATTTTGTCAAATGCTTTCTCAGCATCTAATGAAATGATCATGTGGTTTTGTTCTTTCAGTTTGTTTATATAACGGATCACATTGATGGTTTTCCATATATTAAACCATCCCTGCATGCCTGGGATGAAGCCTACTTGATCATGGTGGATGACTGTTTTGATGTGCTCTTGGATTCGGTTTGCCAGAATTTTATTGAGTATTTTTGCGTCGATAGTCATAAGGGAAATTGGTCTGAAGTTCTCTTTCTTTGTTGGGGCTTTGTGTGGTTTAGATATAAGAGTAATTGTGGCTTTATAGAAGGAATTTGGTAGTACTCCATGTGTTTCAATTTTGTGGAATATTTTGGATAGTATTGGTATGAGGTCTTCTATGAAGGTCTGATAGAATTCTGCACTAAACCCATCTGCACCTGGGCTCTTTTTGGTTAGGAGACCTTTAATGACTGCTTCTATTTCATTAGGAGTTATTAGGTTGTTTAAATGGTTTATCTGTTCCTGATTTAACTTCGGTATCTGGTATCTGTCTAGGAAATTGTCCATTTCCTGCAGATTTTCAAGTTTTGTTGAATATAGGCTTTTGTAGTAGGATCTGATGACTTTTTGAATTTCTTCTGATTCTGTAATTATGTCTCCCTTTTCATTTCTGATTTTTGTTAATTTGGACACACTCTCTGTGTCCTCTCATTAGCCTGCTAAGGGTTTATCTATCTTGTTGATTTTCTCAAAGAACCAACTTTTGGTTCTGTTGATTCTTTCTATGGTCCTTTTTGTTTCTACTTGGTTGATTTCAGCTCTGAGTTTGATTGTTTCCTGCCTTCTACTCCTCCTGGGTGTATTTGCTTCTTTTTGTTCTAGAGCTTTTAGGTGTGCTGTCAAGCTGCTGACATATGCTCTCTCCTGTTTCTTTCTGCAGGCACTCAGAGCTATGAGTTTTCCTCTTAGCACAGCTTACATTGTGTCCCATAAGTTTGGGTATGTTGTATCTTAATTTTCATTAAATTCTAAGAAGTCTTTAATTTCTCTCTTTATTTCTTCCTTGGCCAGGTTATCATTGAGTAGAGCATTGTTCAAGTTCCATGTATATGTGGGCGTTCTTCCCTTATTGTTATTGAAGACCAGCTTTAGGCCGTGGTGGTCTGATAGGACGCATGGGATTATTTCTATCTTTCTGTACCTGTTGAGGCCTGTTTTTTGACCAATTATATGGTCAGTTTTGGAGAAAGTACCATGAGGAGCTGAGAAGAATGTATATCCTTTTGCTTTAGGATAGAATGTTCTATAAATATCTGTTAAGTCCATTTGGTTTATGACTTCTCTTAGTCTGTCTATGTCTCTGTTTAATTTCTGTTTTTATGATCTGTCCATTGATGAGAGTGGGGTGTTGCAATCTCCTACTATTATTGTGTGAGGTGCAATATGTGCTTTGAGCTTTAGTAAGGTTTCTTTTATGTATGTAGCTTCCCTTTTATTTGGAGCTTAGGTATTTAGGATTGAGAGTTCATCTTGGTGGATTTTGCCTTTGATGAATATGAAGTGTCCTTCCTTATCTTTTTTGATGATTTTTGGTTGAAAATCAATTTTATTCAATATTGGAATGGATGCAACAGCTTGTTTTTTCAGACCATTTGCTTGGAAAGTTGTTTTCCAGCCTTTTGCTCTGAGGTAGTGTCTGTCTTTGTCTCTAAGGTGTGTTTCCTGTAGGCAGCAGAATTCAGGGTCCTCATCGCGTATCCAGGTTGTTAATCTATCTTTTTATTAGGGAGTTGAGACCATTGATGTTGAGACATATTAAGGAATAGTAATTTTTGCTTCCTGTTATATTCATATTTGGAGGTGAGATTTTGTTTGTGTGCTTTTCTTCTCTTTGTTTTGTTGCCTAGACGATTAGTTTCTTGCTTTTCCTAGGGTATAGCTTGCCTCCTTATGTTGGGTTTACCATTTATTATCCTTTGTAGGACTGGGTTTGTAGAAAGGTATTGTGCAAATTTGGTTTTGTCATGGAATATCTTGGTTTCTCCATTTAGTTAATTGAGAGTTTTGCAGGATACAGTAACCTGGACTGGCATTTGTGCTCTCTTAGGGTCTGCATGACATCTGTCCAAGATCTTCTGGCTTTCATAGTCTCTGGTGAGAAGTCTGGTATAATACTGATAGGTCTGCCTTTATATGTTACTTGACGTTTTTCCTTTACTGCTTTTAATATTCTTTCTTTGTTTTGTGCGTTTGGTGTTTTGACTATTATGTGATGGGAGGAGTTTCTTTTCTGGTCCAATCTATGTGGAGTTCTGTAGGCTTCTTGTACATTTATGGGCATCTCTTTCTTTAGGTTAGGGAAGTTTTCTTCTACGATTTTGTTGAAGACATTTACTGGTCCTCTGAATTGGGAGTCTTCACTCTCTTCTATACCTATTATCCTTAGGTTTGCTCTTCTCATTGAGTCCTGGATTTCCTGTATGTTTTCGACCAGTAGCTTTTTCTGATTTACATTATCTTTGACCGTTGTGTCAATGATTTCTATGGAATCTTCTGCTCCTGAGATTCTCTCTTCTATTTCTTGTATTCTGTTGGTGATTCTTGTATCTACGACTCCTTGTCTCTTACTTTGGTTTTCTATATCCAGGTTTGTCTCCCTT
>NC_046159.1:7757568-7856843 GCF_011064425.1 Rattus rattus
TTCAATTCCTTCAACTGTTTGATTGTGTTTTACTGGAATTCTTTCAGGGATTTTTCTGTCTCCTCTCTATGGGCTTCTACTTGTTTTTTTTTATGTTTTCCTGGAATTCTTTCAGGTCTTTTTCCGATTCCTCTCTGTAGGCTTCTACTTGTTCTCTAAGGGAGTTCTTCATGTCTTTCTTGAAGTCCTCCTGCATCATGGTCAAATATGATTTTGAATCTAGATCTTGCTTTTCTGGTGTGTTTGGATATTCCAAGTTTGTTTTGATGGGAGAATTGGGCTCCGATGGTGCCATGTAGTCTTGGTTTCTGTTGCTTGGGTTCCTGCGCTTGCCTCTTGCCATCAAATTATCTAGTGTTACTTTGTTCTGCTATTTCTGACAGTGGCTAAACTTTCCTATAGGCCTGTGTCAGGAGTGCTTTAGACCTGTTTTCCTCTCTTTCAGTCAGTTACGGGGACAGAGTGTTCTGCTTTCGGGCGTGTAGTTTTTCCTCTCTACAGGTCTTCAGCTGTTCCTGTGGACCTGTGCCTTGAGTTCACCAGGCAGGTCACTTGCAGCAGAAAAGTTGGTCTTACCTGTGGTCCCGAGGCTCAAGTTCGCTCACGGGGTGCTGCCCACGGGCTCTCCGCGGTGGCAGCAACCAGGAAGATCTGCACCGCCCCTTCCGGGAGCGTCCGTGCACCAGGGTTCCAGATGGCGTTTGGTGTTTTCCTCTGGAATCAGTAATGTGTGCAGAGAGCAGTCTCTTCTGGTTTCGCAGGCGTGTCTGCCTCTCTGAAGGTTTAGCTCTCCCTCCCACGGGATTTGGGTGCAGAGAACTCTTTATCCAGTCTGTTTCCTTCAGGTTCCGGTGGTATCTCAGCGTGTCCTTTCTTTAAAAGTGGTTATCATCACTACTTTTTATACATTTTACAGTTCCATATTTTGTTTTAAAAAATAATCAAGGCTTAATGTACAAGTCAAAGCCAAAACTAAAAAATATCCAAAAAAGGGAAGAAGTTATAAATAATTATTATTTCCTCCCTTAACTCATTCTTGTAGCATTGGTATTATACTTTATTTTTGAAAAGCCATATGGAAACTTGCTTGTCTAGAAAACAACACACACACACACACACACACACACACACACACACACACACACACACACACGAAGTTTTAATGGATTCATTGCATAATGCCCAACCAGATATCTTATTCCATAAAGTAAGATCTCTGGTACTAGGAATGTTTTTCATTTTGTTTGGTCATTGGCCAAAAGGATTCCACAGACTCAGATATGTAAGACTCTTGCCAAGGTTATTGGTTAGCCACCCCATCTTACAGTAAGGCCATATTGTTAGAAGATAATCAAGCATGGTGAGATTGAGCTAATGTTCAACTAGAAACTTCACTCCTACAGACTAGAGTTCATAGTAACTGGAAAGTATTATAAATACTACTGAAAGGAAAATGTAACCATCAATATCCCTCAGATACAAACCCTGTGATAAAACAGCAACTTCCCTGCAAGACATACTGGTATGATAGTGGCATAAATATTATGAGAGTAGCAAATCACCAGTTTGAATTTAAGACCCACTACATGAGATTTAACCCATGTCTAGCATTGTTGATGAGGCCAACTTGAGAATATACAGCTTATAAGCCCTAAGAAAAAAAACTACTAAAATTATTTTCTAGGTGAATAGAGCAACAAAATGGCCTCTAATGACATATACAATATCCATAGATCAGTGAATTGGTCAACTTTCATCTTATAGTAGGCAGTAATTAACCCAGAGACATACAACTGGACAATGGGCAGACAGTGAGAGACCTTGAAATAATTATCACCTTAAAATAACTTTATCATACATCATTATGTATAGTTACTGACTCCCTTTGGGTGAATTCTCAGCAATGATATATGGGGCAATGTCAGGAGCCATCTAGGAGAAGCTGAAAACTAGCAGGTGATCATCCTGAAATGGTTCCACAATTTTTGGAAAGTGTTCCACTATTAACATAGATTTCCTGTAAATATTCAATATACAACAATCACTAAGTATGAGCCCACCCTTGTGAGCAAATTTCTGCAAAACAATGAAGATATAAGTTCTTGTAATGACTGTATATAGACAAATAAGTGATTTCTTATTCCTTAATGATGACTATAAGAATTCCTAAAATTCTATTAGTAATTATTAAGATCTTTTACAATAGGATTGCTATTAAGGCCTTTCTGATGTCAAAACTGAAATAAGAACTCTGCCAATCTTCAAGTGCCGTGAGTTAATTGCTGCTGACATGGAAAACAGGCATTTACATCTTAGAGCACAGTCCAAGAGTTTGTAAAACAATTAACCAAAGGTAAAAAAAGGGAACTAATGATTTATTGTGGGTGCAAGGACAGAATAAAAATTGACTGGGTTTATCTATATAAAACTTCAATAATAACTTTGTCACAAAAATTATGTTTTTTTTTAATTTTCAATGAACCTGCTGAACTTGTGACAGATCACAAATGTTTAGCCAAATAATTGCTCTTAAAGCATATGCATGTAAATAGTCTCTGTTGTAAATTTCTTAATCAATTTATGATTTGAATTTATGTGTAAACTTGGATGAAATTCTTACCAAGTGATCATGCATTCTGAGAGGTGTGTAAGTGCAGAAGAAAAAGAGAGGACATGTCCCACATGCTTCCTCTCGCCAGCAAGAAAACACGCGGGGACATAGGAATCCTTGCTGCGACCAAACTTTATTCAAATCTTATGGAGAAGCCCCGGTGCGCCAACATGGTGCGGCTATATACACCCTAGCGTGGAGCATCCACACCTGATTTGTCGCTTACCCATGATCTCATAAGGCACGCCCCAGAATGGGCAAAGACCTGGCATGAAGGCACCCTTGCACATGTGCACACAGTTAATTTCCTGAAAGGAAGTCGGCTGGCGCGGCGGAGGCCAGCGCCATCTTGTCTAGCTCGGTCTTCCACGTGGGGCGCAGTGGAAGCCAGCGCCATCTAGTGGTGGCGAATGTAATTGCGGCCCTCTACATCTCCCCCTGTTTATTTATTTTATAACAAATCATTTATTTTATAACAAATCATGATCACCCTATCAGGTGCAATGAGTAAACCTCAGCGATGTGGAAGGGCTGATCAAAGGATCAATGAGTCTCTCTCATCCCAGTGTAATGGATCCACAGATCCATGGGGTGCAAGAGCAGAGAACTCAGATACCAACTAATATTCTGAAGATAGATAACCAAATTCCAGGGGAGGCCCCTTGTACAATGGCCACAAGTGCTTGAGTGATAATGGCCTTGTCACGTTTCTGTTGAGATCTGAGTTTGCAAACCAACCATAGTATGAACACTAATCTACAGCATAGGGCTGCACCAAACAGAGCCACTCCTGATAAGTAGTGGGCACCTCATCTGGTTCACCTCAGCTGTTACCACCAAGGGCCGTAGTCAAGCCGCTCCTATAATAGAATTTAGAATTTCCAATTGTTAGTAACTACTCTAGAAAGTTTACCCACTGTGCTTGTCTAACAATAGATTGGGGGAGGATAACTCCAGACACTGCAGACACAATGTCTGCAGCAGTAATGGCTGCTACAATAGCAGCTGAAGTGTCAAGGTCTTTTCCAGGACAGTTCAGGATCAGTCATTTTTCTCTGGAACAACCAGCAGACAATGGAACCATTTCTGAGATCTGTACAACCAGGGCAGAGTTCCCCAGTCCACAGCAGCTTTGCGCAGGTAGCATTCCTGTGAAGCTACAGTCTGTAAAATGACCAGTTAAGGCAGCAAGAGTCACCAGGGAGATGAGGGGGACAGGAGTAACAGCGGGAGTCCAGTCTTCTCCAGCAAGCAGCAGTGCACAGAGGGTCAGAGAGCAGGCCACAGTGGGACGGGACACACGCAGCGGTAACACTGACTGCAGCAACGCCAAAATCTCTGTGATGACAAAAGATGAGGGGGAATCTTCCATCTTCCTCTCAGGGCAGAGGAATGACTCCAGGGACCCGAACCAGGAGAATTGAATCTTCATGCTCCCAGGATCAGCAAATCTCACCAGCCACTCAGGCAGCTGGCATACTCTTGTAGCATCCTGTAGAAAAAACACAAACATTCCCTCTTCCCCATATAAAATATCTGGACAGGATCATGTCAATATATGGATCTTTCTATTTCACCTAGGCAGAAGTATGCCTAGTTGTAGGGTGCCATAAACACTCAAGGGTTCCTTGGCATCCAAATTTTAAAATTGAAATAAAAGGAGTATTATTAAATAATTGTATAGCATACATAGCATACAGGAATATAACTCCCCTTTTTATTTATTAAGATATAAACTGTCTAGTATCATTGCCTTCCCTCATTAAGGGGTCCAGGCAATCTAGTTTGAGTTCTTAAATGTCCTATAAAGGAACAGTACTTAGTGTTCTTAACCACTAAGCCATTTCTCTAGCACCTCACAAACTTTATTTACCTAAACATAAGCATTAATTAGAAATGTCAAATCCTGTAAATATTGTCCAATTTCAGTCTTACTAGAAATCTCTGAGCTGGCAGGATGAGGCTGGGAATTGAAAGTAAGCAAGTGAATTCTTCCTCTTTTCATATCAACTCCATGAAAAAATTCCATTTTAAAGAGCTGGGTCTATGGTTTTGTTAGTTGTCTGAGCCAGAGAACTGAAAGGACAGTGAGTTGTCAGACAATTCACACTGAAATCATCACTCACTGATTTCATGTAGAAACCTTGTCTCTAGTAAAGCATTAAGTAATTGAAATCAATTGTAAACCACAAGCCACACATTGACTGTCAGTATATGAATTGAAAGCTTGATTTTTAAAACAGTAGCTAAAGCACGGAATTTAATAATCTGTGCTGAAGCAGCAGAAACTCGAGAATAAACAAGTGATCCAATCATACATGTAGCCTTTTCATTAGATGAACCACCTATAAATACAGTAAGCACATTTTCTATGGGTTGTATGCACAAATATACAGGAAGTACAAAAGCAGGTAAAGAGTAAAATTATCAATTTTGCCTGAAAAATTTGTATAAGTAATAGGCCGAATATCAGTATTTTGTAATAACCAATTTAATTGTTGTTTGCAATAAGGTATGTTTTACCAGGTTTCTTTTTAAAATACTTTCATGACTCTAGCCTACAATTTTGTATTAACACAACTGAAGCTTTATCTCCAATGTGGATAACAAAGACCTAAGTCCTCTGGCAAGGTGAGGTACTTAGCCAATTAACATATCCTTAGAAGCTTAAAATTAGTTTTAAATATTCTTTTCTGGAGTAGTGTAACAGCTACTCCCCAAATATTAAAGCTCATTTTGAGAGCAAAGGTCTGTAGTAAAAATTTCCATACACACTGAAAGATTCAAAGTTCTAACTTTTTACATTGAAGAAGCAACAAAATTACATAATATAAGGCTGTTAGCCATTCCTAATGATATCACTTTATGGGCTCTCTAAAATTATAAGCAAGTTCACGAAATGAAAACTCAAAATCAATCCTCTAAATCTATCTTGAAATGGCAGTTGGAGTAAACAAACTGGCTGTAGTGTTCTCAAAAGTTCCAAAACCTCATCAATCCTTTGTAAATCCTGCAACAATCTCTATCTGTTTGATTTTTCTTAATTACAAATAAGTTTGAGTTAGTCAGTGTAACACTGGCAATCCTTAATCACAATCTTTCAGTTTTCCTTGTAACACCAGAACACAGCCACAACTTTGGAAAGTCACCTGAGT
This sequence comes from Rattus rattus, assembly GCF_011064425.1. Lineage (NCBI taxonomy): Eukaryota > Metazoa > Chordata > Mammalia > Rodentia > Muridae > Rattus > Rattus rattus. Next base: position 7,763,335 of record NC_046159.1, read on the forward strand.
TCTGAGTACTGACTAGGCAGCTGTTCTTGGGGCAGTGGAATTAGCATCAAAATACAGATAGCTTCAGGGCAAACCACAACTTTGGAAAGCAAAACTCAACCTTCAACAATCTAGTCTCCAAAATCCAGTCTCTAAAACACCGAATCTATCCTTCATGTTACAAAGTTTGACTGCCAATTCCTATATATGAACACATGATGGTGTAGTCTCCAGTACCTCAACAAAGAGACATTGTCCTAAATTCTTTTAGAAGCCTGGTTTCTAGAATAAGAATTCCATAAAAATATTACCTCAATTTAGACCTGTTTCCCTAGGTTGGCTCATGCCACATGTTGTCTAGAAATAACTCCATCCAAATTACCAGCTTTATGTCAACTTTCTGTTACCAATATTATACCTTTTTAACCATATCCAATAACTTGAAAGCCAATAGTCCATAACCAAGGCAAGTAGAGCATATTTACACATTTAAAACCAATCAGAAACAAATTGAAGTGGCTACACATATCTTTGATATTTAGACCAAACCATTTTTACCTTTTTAGCTATGATTTTAAGAGAAGTACCTTGTCACCTGTTGAGTCAAATAATAAGTCAGGGATTTCTCTAAGAGAAACAGCTCTCAACTCTTGTACCAAAGAAGCTGAGAAGCTGTTGGCGCCTTTAAGATCAGCTCGTGCAGACGCTTAGCCTCTGGGCAGCTTCTCCAGCTAACCTAGACTCCTGGCTGCAAGTGTAGGGCTCTAAAGGCCTGATTGAAACTGTTTTTTATTCATTTGTTCCCTTTTTGAAACGAGTTAAAACCAAATCAAGGTGTGAACGACCGGCAGATAAAGTTTAGAGGGAAAAAACTAGATGGTGTTCACGGTGACTATCCACTCAAGTGGAGTCCATATGGACGATGGATTGTCTCAATTCCTGGACTAGTTTATCAACGTGTTGAAACCCAATTCCTGTAAGATACTGAGATATATTATCTGAGCAGCACGACTGACATTCGCCAATGGTATGGAAGTGAAACACAGTCCTGAATATTTTTACTCAAAACCCAATTACATTAACTCCATCAAGCTGTGCATGGGCATTGAGATGTCCTTTTGTTTGATTCTACTGAATAAATTTTCAGGTGGTCTACCTTTATCAAGCCTAATCAGTATGATTCTGCAAAGCTGTCGCGTCGGCGCACAGACGCCGCGGCGTCCCACGGGCCGGAGCGGGAGCTTAATCACACCTTTTACAAGCACAAAGACAAATTTTTTCTCCCAAAATACTGTGTTCCTTTTATCTCCTCCCTTTTTCTCTCCCGGGGCATTCTTTCCCCAACCTTTCGCCTCTGACGGTGGTAAGACCGCAGAGGGGCCTGGTGCTTGAGATCGATCAGTATCACTTTTTCGTTGCAACCTTTCACTACACTCTGTTTCTGACACGCCACCTTGCCCTTCCCCCAACACTCTCCGCTTTGCTGTTACAGCTGGGCAGTTCCCACGCAACCTCTGACATTGTTTGGCGGTAACTAGAAGCTCAAAGGCTAATAGAAAAAACACGAGGGCGGTCAAAACAACAATCAAGGCTCCCTCCGCATCCGGCAGAGGAGTGAGGCGGAACAGATCAAGGCTAAACATGGTCTTTCAGAGTCTTACCCCCACTCACAGCTTCTGGATCCCTTCCGTGAAACGGAGGCCCTCCTTGGCGCCTGGCGATGGTGTGGCTTTTGTCCCGGGTTCTCGGCACCAAATGTCCCACGTGCTTCCTCTCAACAGCAAGAAAACACGCGGGGACATAGGAATCCTTGCTGCGACCAAACTTTATTCAAATGTTATGGAGAAGCCCCGGCTCGCCAACATGGCGCAGCTATATACACCCTAGCGTGGCACATCCACACCTGATTTGTCGCTTACCCATGATTTCATAAGGCACGCCCCAGAATGGGCAAAGACCTGGCATGAAGGCACTCTTGCACATGTGCACACAGTTAACTTCCTGAAAGGAAGTCGGCTGGCGCGGCAGAGGCCAGCGCCATCTTGTCTAGCTCGGTCTTCCACGTGGGGCGCAGTGGAAGCCAGCGCCATCTAGTGGTGGCGAATGTAATTGCGGCCCTCTACAAGGACAGAATCTTTTTCTTAGGGAACTTTCTCAAGGATCTTTTTAGGTATAAAACTTTCAAAATGTTCGTTTTTTTCCTGCAGTTTCAACTGCTAGACTGGGAGTGAGAGCTATGGAAGTTTCTTTTGGAGAAGAGGCATAGGCTACTTTAATCCCCTGTCCTGCACTATCATCTTGCCAGCAAGAACTCATGCGGACACCAGGATCCTTTTGCAGCAAAGCGTTTACTGTACAGCTCTCTTGAACAGGGACAGGGGACCACGAGCAGCAAAGTCGCTTGCCTTATATACACAACGGTATGCTAATAATCTCTCAGGGATTGGTGGGGCACAGGTCACCCCACTATCACCCCACTACTTGTCCTCCAGGGATTGGTGGAGAATGAATCAACTCAAAAGCATGGTACCGCCCCTCATTAGCATATTAACGGCCAATTGACACTAGGTGCAAAAACCTGCGCATGCGCAGTACCATTGTTCACCACTGGAGGGAGCCCTACAATCCCCAATGTTAGGATACCAGTGTTAATCACTTAAGCCAGCAATTTTTAAGATTCAGAATGAGCAAGAAAGTTTTAGGAATTCTGAGAAGTTTTCAGCAAACATTAAGTATAGTAAGAGAGCTAGAACGTCCATGGGCCCTCAGTCTTTAAAGCTATACCTGGATCCTACTCTGTGTTTCCCTTCAACCCATTCCAAGCCTGGCAGGCTCCAGCAGGGTAAATATTGCTAATACTATTTATAGTGATTTTGAAAATATTTTATTATAATTTCTATAGTGAATGTACTAATTTACATCTCTGTGTAGACTATTTCGGGGTTCCTTCTCCCTGTATTCTCACTGTCATTTATTAATTTTTATATTTTCATACATAGGCTTATATGTTTTACTGCTGTAACAAATTCCTCTTAGACAAACTGAGATAGGGAAAAAAGGAAACCACTATATCAAGGAAATCACACAAGCTCTGTACCTCAAAACTCTATTGTTGAAAATATCTTAAGCTAAGGTTATAGGACATGCAGAAGTCAAGATATAATTAAAGTAGAAAATTACTCCCTGAGGATACAGTTCTTGGAGGAAGCTGCTTTGCAAGTTGCTGAGGTAGAAAAGTCAGCAAAAAATAACACTATTATATAACTGTAGATCCCAAATCCAAGCAATAGAAATGGGAGGCATGTTTTGCCCCTGGTGTAAAAGTGCCATGACTGTCCTGCATGTAACCAGTCACTTTCTCATAGGATTTTAAGCTGTTCAAAAAGGGGGAATTACATCTGGTATTGTAACCTCATTATGGATTTTAAAAGATAGCCTTCCTCATTGTAGGTGAACATGGTCCTGTCTAGTGTGTACTCAAAGAGAAAAAAGCAAAACAAACAAGTGAGATTTCTCTCTCCAGATCTCACTGACATCTCTGTAACCCTACCCTTGAACAATTCTCATGTCTTTAAATCCTTTTTAAATTAGTTATTATGTATCCAAATATTGCCCCCACCTAGTAGTATCCCCTCCCAGAGTTCTTCACACAATCCCCCCCTTTGCCTATGAAAAGGTGCAACCCCTGGAATTCCCCTTCCCTGAGGCTAAAGCCTCTACACAATTAGACTCATCCTCTCTCACTGAGGTCAGACAAGGCAGTACTCTGCTGTATATGTGCCAGGGACCACAAACCAATGCATGTCTGCTCCTTGGTTGGTGGTTTAGTTTCTGGGAACTCCCTGGAATCCAGATTAGTTGATATTGTTGTTCTTCCTATGGGGTTGTCATCCCTTCAGCTCCTTCAATCCTTCCTCTAACTCTTCCCTAGGGGTCCGCAACCTCAGTCCAAAGGTTGGCTGTAAGTATCTTTACCTGTCTTAGTCAGCTGCTATAGAGCCTCTCTGAGAACAGCCATGCTATGTTCCTGTCTGCAAGTACAACGTGGCATCAATAACAATGTCTGGGTTTGATGTCCACTTATGGGACAGATTCTACGTTGGGTTGGTCACTGGAGGACCTTTCTTTCCATCTCTGCTACATTTTTGTTCCTGCATTGCTTTTAGACAGTAACAATTCTGGGTCAGAAAATTTGAAGGTAGGCTGGAGGCCCCATACCACCACTGGAGGTCTTGTCTATGTACTGGAAGTGTTCTCTCCATGTTCCATCTCCCCACTGTTCAGCATTTTTGTTAAGGTTATCCCCACTGAGTTCTGGGTGTCTCTCACATCCCAGGTCTCTGGGACATTCTAGAGGTTCACCCTGTACCCCACCCAGGCAAATGCATGTTTCCATTCACTCTCCTGGACCTCTGGCTTCTCTCCTGTCCTCCCCCATACCTGATTCTGCTCCCCCTTTTGCCCTCCCCTTTCCTCTCCCAAACCGGTTTGGCCCTCCCTCAACCTCCCATAGCTATTTTGTTCCTTCTAAGTGTGATTGAACAACGCTAACTTAGGCATTCCTTCTTGTTAAACTTCTTACAGTCTGTGGGGTAGATCATGGATGTTCTGTACTTTCAGGCTACTATCCACTTATCAGTGAATACATACCACTCATTTCCTTTTGTGTCTGGATTACCTCATTCAGGATGATATTTTCTAGTTCCATCTATTTGCCTGCAAATTCCCAGATGTCCTTGGTTTTAAAAGCTGAGTAGTATTTACTGTATAAATGAACCATATTTTCTGTATCCATTCTTCGGTTGAGTGATATTTGGGGTCATTTCTAGTTTCTAGCTATTACAAATAGGGCTGCTATCGACATAGTGGAGCACATATCCTTGTGGTATGGTGGAACATTTTGGGTATATGCCCATGAGTGGGATAGCTGGATCTTCAGGTAGAACTATTTCCAATTTATGGAGGAACTGCCAAATTGATTTCAAATGTGGTTGTACCAGAGTGCAATCCCACAAGCTATGAAGTTTTCTCCTTCCTCCACATTCTTGCCAGCATGTGCTGTTCCTTAATCTTAGCTATTCTAATTGTCATAAGGTAGAATCTCACGGTCATTTTGTTTTGCATTTCCCTGATGACTAAAGATACTGAATATTTAAGTGCTTCTCAGCCATTCAGGATTCCTCTATTGAGAATTCCCTGTTCAGTTTTGTAACCCATATTTTATTGAGATGTGTGGGGACTTTTTGTAGCCTAGCTTCTGGGATTCTTTCTATATTTTAAATGTTAACCCTCTATTAGCTTTCAGGTAAATGAAGATCATTTCTCTATCTATCATTTGCCATTTTGTTCTATTGACAGTGCCCTTTGCCTTACAGAAGCTTTTATGTTTCAAGAAATCCCCAATTGAAGACTGGTACAACCATTCTGAAAGTCAGTCTGGAGGTTCCTCAGAAAATTGGACATTGAAATACCTGAGGACCCAGCTATACCTCTCTTGGTCATATACCCAAAAGATGCCCCAACATATAACAAAGACATGTGCTCCACTATGTTCATAGCAGCCTTATTTATAATAGCCAGAAGCTGGAAAGAACACAAATGCCCTTCAACAGAGGAATGGATACAGAAAATGTGGTACATCTACATAATGGAATATTACTCAGCTATCAAAAAACAATGACTTTATGAAATTCATAGGCAAAGGAGTGGAACTGGAAAATATCCTGAGTGAGGTAACCCAATCACAGAAAAAACATACATGGTATGCAGTCACTGATAAGTGGCTATAAGTCCAAATGCTTGAATTACCCTAGATGCACAGAACACAGGAGACTCAAGAAGGATGACCAAAATGTGAATGCTTCACTCCTTCTTTAAAAGGGGAACAAGAATACCCTTGGCAGGGAATAGGGAGGCAAAGTTTAGAACAGAGGCAGAAGGCACACCCATTCAGAGCCTGCCCAACTTGTGGCCCATACATATACAGCCACCAAACTAGATAAGATGGATGAAGCAAAGAAGTGCAGGCTGACAGGAACCGGATGTAGATCTCTCCTGCGAGACACAGCCAGAATACAGCAAATTCATAGGCAAATGCCAGCAGCAAACCACTGAACTGAGAATGCGACCCCCATTGATAGAACCTTAGAAAGAACTGCAAGAGCTTGAAGGGACTGAGACCCCATATGAACAACAATTCCAACCAACCAGAGCTTCCAGGACTAAGCCACAACCTGAAGACTATACATGGACTGACCCTGGGCTCCAACCTCATAGGTAGCAATGAATAGCCTAGTAAGAGCACCAGTGGAAGGGGAAGCCCTTGGTCCTGCCAAGACTGAACCCCCAGTGAACGTGATTGTTGGGGGGAGGATGGTAATGGGGGTTAGATGCGGAGGGAAACACTCATAGAGAAGGGAATGGATAGGGAGTTAGGGGGATGTTGGCCCGGAAACCAGGAAAGGGAATAACAATTGAAATGTAAGTAAGAAATATTCACGTTAATAAAGATGGGGAAAAAAAAGAAATCCCAATTCATCAGATCTTGGAGTCTGAGCCATTGATAATCTGTTCAGGATATTTTCCCATTTGCCAGGCATTCGAGGATTTTTCCCACTTTCTCTTCTTTTAGATTAAATGCATCTGGTCACTCCAAACCCATGTATCTTTAATCTCTCCAGTAATGGCTATAGCCAATTTGATTTCTAATACTTTTAAATCAAGGAATAAGGTTTACACAATAGAAGTTTGTAAATATGAGAAATCATTTTACATTTGGGTATAGAGTTTAGCATTACAATACATAGCAACAGAGTAAACAATGTCATGAATTTCCCCTTCATATATCCTTACAAAGTTTCCACTGTTCTAGATTTCTATTCTACCCCTCAAATGCTTTTCAGTTGTCTCTCCCTGTATGACCTCCCTAACCCAAACCTCCCCTCCACCTTTCCACCTGGTCCTTCTGTTCTCATCCTTCCATCTCCAGTTAACCCATGAAATCTATTCTATTTCCCCATTCCTGGAAGATCCATGCATTTGGCCCCCTCTTCTGTACCTAGGCATTCAGGTTCTACAGACTGTAGTTGATTAACATTTATTTAATGGCTAATAGCCACATATAAGTAAATATTCATCTGTCTAGATCTGGGTTACCTCAATTAGGATAATATTTTTCTATTTCCATTCCTTTGCCCTCAGTGATAACATTTTTTTTTCAGAACAGTTAAGTAACTCCATTGTGAAAATGCACCACATATTTTCTTTCTCCATTCTTCTGTTGAGGTACATCTAGATTATTTCCAGTTTCTGGCTCTTATAAATACAGCAGCAAATGACATGTTTGCAAGTATCCTTATGGTAAGGTGAGGAAACCTGTAGGGATATGCCCAAGAGTTATACAGATATATTTTAGGTAGATTGATTCCCAGCTTTCTGTCATTCTGATTTCCATATTGACTGCACAAGTTGCACTCCCACCAGCAATGGATGAGTGTTCCCTTCATGAACATGTTTTGTATTCATTCGAGATTATAATACAGTATGTTTTGATCACATGTTTCTTAGTAAATCACTAAATGTTACTGTTGTCTAGTATGAGGTCTTTATTTCTATCTTTGGCTTCATTTGTAAACTAATTTTCAGTACTCATGTCTTTTCATTAATTTATTTATGCATTCCATATTCTAATCTTTGCCCCCCAACAATTGTGAGGTCAGTCTGATGTATATAGGAATTTCCAGGATAGCCAGGGCTAGGTAGAGACACTGTATCAAAAACAAACAAACAAACCTAAAAACCAGAAATGCAAAACAAAACAACATGATAAATCCCCTGCGTTGGCAATTTTTTTTTAATTTGTTAACTTTTTCAATTTGACACATAGACATAACTTGGAAGAGAGAATTCCAACCGAGGAATACATTATTTCAAGTTGGTCTTTCAGTGGAGCATTTTCTGGATTACTAATGGATGCTAGAGGAAACAGTTAGGCACAAGCAGTACTGTCCCTCAGCAGGTGGGCCTCTTTATGTTGAGATTATATAAGGAAAGTTTTATAGAGTTCTTGAACTGCAAAATGATCCAAATCATCCAAATTTAATTACCCATACAAAATATTATGGCAAAATCTCTGAGTCTAGAGACATGTGCTTGATGCTGGCCATGAAATAAACTGAAATAGAACTTTCTACTATTCCTTACTACAATAGAAAACTTATGTAGAAGATTTCTACAGAAATAAATTTGGATTTAGAATTATGAAAATCTCTCTCTCTCTCTCTCTCTCTCTCTCTCTCTCTTTCTCTCTCTCTCCCCCTCCCTCCCTCCCTCCCTCCCTCAATTCTCTCACCTCCAGGTCAAAAACTTGGAGATTTTCTTCTTTGACCCCATTTTTTCCCATTCATTTCTAAACAGCGTGGCTTTCTCCTTTCTTTGATCCAACTCTATCCTCATGGCAGCTACCAAGTTTATATACCCCCTTGCTATTCTTTTAAAGATTTTTATGTTTCCAAGTTCTTTCAAACTTTTTTCTGTTAAGAAGATAAAGAGGCAGCAAGAGGGGTCCCACAATTCTTGGTAACACATTTGGTCTTGGTAAATTACTTACATGATCCAGAAACCCTCACTAGATCAATCGATTTCCAAGATATTTCTCAAGATCTATTCAGTCCTTGATATAAATTCAATTGGGAAACAACCCTTTAGCACATGAAGCTTTTAATTATAATCAAACTGTAGCAATCTCTTTAACCATATGGCATTTTTGCAGATATTTAAGATATATTTTATTATTTTTAATTACATGCATGTGTGTGGGTCTCTGTGTGAATGTGTGCACGAGTTCAGGATGTCATAGAAGAAAGAATACTTTGTTATCTTTAGAAACAATATTACAAGTGATTGTGAGCCAGCTGACACGGGTACTGGGAACTGAACTCAGGCCTTCGAGAAGCACTGTATTCTTGAACACTTTGGCTCCTGAATTTTGATTCATGCAAATCACTGATATAAATATTTAGAAATGATATAATTAAATACATAACATAGTTCAAACCCTTTGAAAGTATGAGATGAAATATACATATATATATGATGTATGTATATCCATATATATGTATATTTGAATATAAATATTTAGCATAAATATATGAATACTTAATGTCTTATCTTGTATATATAATATATGGATATATATATATATATATATATATATATATATACCCTTAAATTACAGAACAGTTTTGAGCAAGGCATATATACAAACATAAGTAAATTTGTAAATTTTAAATATTCATCTACTAATATTCAGAATATTTCTTTCTCTTGATAGACTCTGTGAAAGCAAATTTGACTCTTGGATATAATGGCTGTTTCATCACTGTTTTTTCTTTTACAACATGCATGCTGTGTGTTCTTTTCTGTAATTTTATGTATTTATTCATAATCCATATATATCAGTTACACTTAGAGGAAATGATGTCATTTTATCTGTATGTTAAGCTATTAGAACATCCAATAATGTAAATGTTTATCTAACACTTATACGTAAAGTTTAAATGAAGGGTTTATGCTATCTCATCAATAGTCGAATCACTGGAACATAACTTCTGAGAGTGAGCATGGGATAACATGCCTTTGTTAATGAGAAAAGCTTACATTTCTTTCACTGATTTGGTATTTAAATCTTTTGGCACGGGTAAGATGAGTTCTTATAAAAAAGTCTTAGTACACACCAATTAATTATCCAATACACAACGGTAATCCTTGTGAAAGCAAGTAGAAGTGATTATATACACACTAAGCAGGTTGTGCTTATGTGTTTGGGAATATGTATTCATAGTATAAATAAAAGAGGCCATGAATGTGAAAGACAGTGAAAAGGTATAAACATTTGAATTAAAATGGAACAAAGGGAAGAGATAAAATAATATAGTTACTTTAAAAAACAAAATTATAAGTGTCAGGAACTATAAAGTAGCATTTTTAATATCTCCCTTTTCTGAGACAATAGTATAAGTGACAATGCATCTGTTATTTAATATAATTGATACCTGTAAAATTAATAAAGCATAAAATACTGTATTCCTACATTAGAAAAATATGTTATAAACATTTAGGAAAGCAATTTAATCACATATGTGAAAATTGCATGAATAGTTTAATAAACTGTTACACAAAACAAATGATCAAAGACAGAGAGACAAAATGATATAAGTAGGCCACTGAAATCTTATACTTTACTATTTGACTTGGCCTTCAATGTACCTCTCATTCACAGACCACATCATTTCATGTATTTGTGGAAAAAAAAAACATCTTCCTTGCCATGTTATGAAACAAATCAGCATGGCTTGCCTGACATGCTGATTCCTTAGGCTGTAAATGAACGGGTTTAGCATGGGTGTTACTAAGTATTTAGTATGGCAACTCCCTTGGTCAATGATGCTCTATCTGCAGGTGAGCATTTAATGTACATAAAAATGCAGCTGCCATAGAGATGGAGATGACATGTGGCAAGAATGTGGAAAAAGCCTTTTTCCTCTGACTAGCAGAAGGAATGTTCACAATTGCTCTGATGATGTATGTGTAGGACAGAAATATTAACACTAAAGTGAACATTAGGATAAATACAGCACAAAAAATACCCCATCCTCTCCAGGAACTTTGTATCTGAACAGGAAAGTTGAAGCAAGAGTAAATAATCATAAATGTAGTAATCAATGATATTGGACTCACAATAATCAAGGTGTAGGATAAACATGAGTGCAGGTAAGATCCTTAGGGAAAAACAGCCATCAAGCAAAGACCAGCATTGTGCAGACCTTCTGACTCATGACTGTGAGGTAATGCAGAGGCTTTCAGACATCAATGTAATGGTCATAGGACATAGCAGCTAGAAGGTAAAATCCAATTTCTCCAAGTAGAGTAAGAAAAAAAGTAACTGTGTTATACAGTTTTAAAGGAAATGGTATAAATCCTGAGATAATGGTGCCCGAGAACTTTGGTGTACCTACGCTTGTGAAGGACACATCTAAAACAGAGAAATTCCTGGGAAAGAAATACATGGGGGTCTGGAGGTGAGAATCCAGCAATGTGAGAGTAATGATGGTCAGGTTCCCTGTGATGCTGAGTGTGTAGGTAATGAAGAGAAAGATGAAGATCACAACCTGGAGCTCAGGGTCATCTGACAATCCCAGAAGAGTAAACTCTGTGGTTTCTGTATTGCTCATTCTGCAGTCACTTTATTCCTTATGGTAGATCTACGCACCAAACCAGAAAGAATGAAGTAGAGTTGAGGATTCGTGAAAACCAAAACAAGGGACTGTCATGTGGTCCAAGTAGTATGCTGTTTCCACCTGTAGGGGAAATTTAAAGACCTTCAATGCTATTGATTCCTTAATTACCTCTCTTTGTACAGAGAACCATTCCACATTCAAGACAGTTTGAAAACAAAGTTTAGTATCAAAAATATATTGCAATATCTCTCTCAGTTCCATGAGCCAGAAAATTATGAAAAATATTCTTTTGCAGATGAGTAGAGAAGAGTGGTCTAAGACATTTCGGTAATGATGTTGACTTAGTACAATTCATATGAGGACAGAATGGAGGTTCCCCAAATAGGAACTAAGGACATAACATATATTCCTCTGGTCCTGTTCCAAGGTATATATCCAATTAATGCTATTAGAATGAGGGTTTTACTTTTCATAGAAAGTGCGATAGTCTTGCAACTGATATACACCCAGGAAATGTAAAGGATACCATGTTGAATCTGAACTGCTTACTAGCCTGAACATAGATAAACCTCCTTTGCTCCATTTTCTCTTCTTGTGAATATACAGTTTCTTCTGCAGATGAGCCAACATTAAAGTACAAAAGTTATAAACTTTAACATATCTTAAACATTGAAAAAATTATATCTACATGATTATGATTGTGAGTTTGTGTAGTTTAGTGTAATGACAATCAAATCACATTTTCTCACTTCTTTATTTCTATGACATTAGCAGTAACACCTGCTGTCCCCAAACATAATACCTTACCTTCATTCCTGTCAATAGGCCCTACCACATTGTCCTTTCCCATCAACTCCTATATGATTTACTGCATTTACAGGAGGACAAGATTTCATTAGTAAAACTATTTTAATATGTGTTGTGCTTAGTGTGATATTAGATTAAGAAAGAATTTGCCCAGTTATTATTGGCTTTTATTTATTCACTTGTTGGCAACATTCTCATATATATATACATACATATATATATGTATGTATGTATATATGTATATATATATATTGTGTATATGTATTATTTAGATTTTTACTCTGCATTATAATGAGCAATTCCCAATCATTTACTTTATTCAATATGCTTATGTTCAAAATAATCATAATGCTGAAATTTCTTCTGCAGATTTTTTCTTACTAAAATTGTAAGAGTAACATGCTAACACTTGAAAACACTAAGAAACTTGCTTGCCCCTACTTTATGTCATAATTCTGAATGTAAAATTGGTGATGAATAAAAGTACTTCTTAGAATTAAAATGATGAAAATACACATTTGATAAGTACTATATTGGTTGTGAAATCTATCAATGAATCATATTTCTTCCTCTTTTAAGGTTATATCTACATTTCTTCTTATATGTACTTTAATTTTAACATTTACAGAAACAATATAATTATTGGCTTTCCCCCTGTGGATTAGACCTGGGAAGGAGCACAGGAAGCTTTGTGTAGAAATGTCATTGTGGGTGTTGGTGAATGAGAACATTCCTTCCCCATTCACATTTCCATACAGTCTTCAAATTCCAGAAAAGCAAACTTAAAGAAATCGCAACTTGACTTGTTGTAAGTGATTTAATATCCAGCTCCAGGGCTATTGTAATATATTTTTATGTAAAAAGCATTTGTCAGAACTCAGTAAATTGGATTCATTACTCAATAAATGGATTTGTTGCAAATTCTAAAAATTCACACATTCTTAGACCATTAAATTACTCCAATGAAATATTTCACTTCAAAATAAAGTTTATTTCAAGCATTTAACTCATCTCTTTAGGTTCAGAATTGTTAATTGATTAGATTATTTATTTACTTAAAGATTTGCTCACTAGTTTATTTACTAACTTATTTATATTTTATGTATATTACCGTTCTGTCTCCAGGTAGGATCTCTGGAAGAGCAACCAGTGTATTTAACCATAGAACCATCTCTCCAGGACACGGGTCAGGTTATTAACATCTCATTTCCTTCCACCTATTTCATCAAAATTACTTCTTACTTACCTTCTAAAAATATGAAAAATTCAAAATAAAAATAAACAATGACAATGTTTGTTCTATATAATATGCAATTAGTATGAAGTTTCTGGGTTTTCAATATAAGACTATCTTGAAATCATGGCATTGACAAGTCTTTCCAATGAAATAAATAACAATGACTCTTGCAATAAACTAGGTAAAGTACAGGCAATTTATATAAAATTTATGAGAGGAAACTATATCAAAAGTTAGACTGAAAAGTTGAAGAATGTTCTTTTGAGAGATAGATTAAGGAGTTTGACTAATTGCATTTTGGTTTTGGTATGTGTGTTTGAATACTGTTAGTAATATTACATGATACAATGAATGATCATTTTCCTCCATGAAATGTTGACTTTGAAAGGCCAGTTTTTTTTCTACTTCTCCTACATTTATATATTTTTTCTTTAGTTAAATACCATTAGATAAAAGATATTAGAAAAGTGACCCATAGCACATCTCCAAACATATTTTGTTGAACACATTGTCTTCATTCTTTACACATTCAAATTTTAAAGAGTTGTTTATAATTTTGATGAGTGGATGATAGGAAATAATATTTTTTTAATCAGTTTGTGATTAATCAGCTTCAAATAACAAATTGTAAAACAAATACTCCATATGCATGAAGTTGAATGAATAAGGAGGTGGGAAGGATTTGGGATGAGTTGGGTGTGAGGAAAGAATATGATCAAAATATTATGAAAAAAAACTTAAACACTGAATAATCTCACTGCAAGGTGTGAATCATGCCACAAGGATTCTTTGCAAGTATTTTTTTTTCAATTTGGATTTAACAGACTCCTCAGAACTCATTGAATAATTAGACTTATTTTTACAAACTTTTCTTTTTACTATTTTCACAGCTGTTTGTCATTTTATTTCCAGGAAAATATGAAAACAATACGTTAAATAGTTTCAATGATAATGAACAGGATCAATCTTCAACACTAAAAGTCATATTTCTCAAAGTAAACTAAGGGAAAGAAATACTACTAAGTAACATTTAATACTTAAAACTCATACCTGTAAGTGTTTATGAAAATGAAAAAAGAGATCCTGATCCATTAAGAATAATGCTGGTAATGGTCGGAGAAGCCTTTGTTCCTGCCAAGGCTAGACCTCCCAGTGTAGGGGGATATCCAGGGTGGGGAGGTAGAAAGGGGGTGATGAGTAGCAGAACACCCTTATAAAAGAAGGGGATGGGATGGGATAGGGAGTTTATGTCCAGGAAACCGGAAAAGGGAGTAACATTTGAAATTTAAATAAAAAATAGCTAATAAAAGGAAAAAAATAGACTAATGCTAGTGGAGAAACAAGAACTGAAATGTAAGGATAACTCACAGAAATGTTAGAAAAATAATAATTAATACCTCATGACAGTTTAAGTTCTACACCAACACACTGTAGATGCTTTATGTATACTTCATTTAAAATGAATGAAATGTCAATTTTGACAGCATATTCGCATTAATAATTTATTAAGGGATTTGATCATTTTCTGGATCAAAGTCTTGTATATTTTTTTCACTTAATCATTCTAATACATTTGTAAGACCTTTATTCTTATTCTCAGTTGGAGCATTGAGGTACAGATTTAGCAATTTTCATTAATTTATATGAATGTCAAATAACATATATCAACAGATTACCTACAATTAAAGAATATTTCTTCAAAAGAGCACTAAATACCTGTCAAAAACAAAATGACAACTGTGGAGATAATGAATCTTTGCTTTTAACCAACAGAATATATATATACTTGCATAAGCAGTCATCCCACATTGCAAAATATAATTACAGTAAATTCTAAATTGGACAAAGTTGGGCTCTGAATAGATGTTTAACTTTTAGAGATGCCCTCTTTATGATTAACTTCCGTGAAATTACATACAGCTTCTCAGAAGTGTTAGAGGAGCAAGTGCTTTGGCTATTGTTTTCTAAAAAAAAAAAAAAAAAAAAACAACTCCTTCCCCAAGTAGCAAGCTAAGAATTCATTGTAAATGCTTTCATCTACGTTTTCTCATTTAATCTAATGTGAGTTTATTCCTTTAGTTGCCAAGAGATAAAATGTTTCAGAAGATGTTTTAAAATAATCATAATTTGGTCACATATTTTATGACCCAAGGGTACTTAAAGTTTTATCCATTTACTCTACAGCTGACTCAAGGGACCAATTCACTGAGTAAAACTTGCCAGCAGAGAAATGTACACAAAACACTAGGGAATATCAACTATAATAGCATTGTTATCAAAGTAGAAAGGAGCTTGGGGACACTGTCCAGTGAAGCGGAGCAAGATCACTCAGAAAGAATAAAATCATGCTGATTTTTCATGCAGTTTAAAATCTGCCATTTTTGACTACATTAAAACTCCTTACACTTTAGGCTTCTTTTTTCTGTTCACTCAATTGTTCAATGTCAATTACTTAATGTTATAATTTGTGTGACAAATGTACTAGGACTACCTTCCTTAGGGAGACTATAATAACACTGTCATGCAAAGTTGGATTGTTCTTAAGGTCCAATAATATTGTGCAAGACTTTAGCGAATGATGTCCAAAGCATTAACATAGAGCATGATTAGTGGATAGTGATTCTTTTGCCTGCTTTTTATTGGATTTTTACATTTTTTTATTTTAGTTTTTGAGATCATAGTATAATTATATGATTTGCCTCTTTTACTTTCCTCCCTCCAAAAACAACCATATACCCATGCTTGTTATCTCTCAAATTTATGGCCTCTTTTTACTTTAGTTGTTGTTATACACATATATAATAGAAATATATATTTGTATGTTCCTAAATACATGAATGCAACCTGTTCAGTCTGTATAATGTTACTTATAGGTAACATACATTTTCAGAGATGACCATTTCATATTAGATAAGCAATTGATGTTCTTTCCTGGGGAAGGCTATTTCTCACAAACTTATGCTTGTTTTATTTTATTTTTCAGATTTTAATGTCAAAATAATTGTACAATATAGTCTTATAATGGTATCCATTTTCCAAACTCTTCTCACATCCTCCCCACATCCTCACCTACCAAACTCCAAGCCTTTTTTTTCTCTGGCTTGCTTGCTTGCTTGCTTGCTTGCCTGTTTGCTTTTAAAAATCAGGTTATCATATTATCTACCATTCATCGATGACTATAATCAAGTTTCTCAACTTTACTGAGCATTGGTTACTGTAGTGGCTATTCCTGGTTCTCAACTTGACAACTGGAATGAACTACAATCCACAATTGGAAGGATCACCTTTGAGCCTCATCTTGAGGCTGGGAGATACAAGTTTCTGACCTAGATCTTGGTATGGAGATCTTGAGGCAATGGATCCCAGGAGCTTAAGGCGAGGAGATCTCTGAATTTAAGGTCACCTGGAAAAGAACAAGTCCCAGATCCAGGCATGGTGGTATACACCTTTAATCGGGGACATACCATCTGCTGGAGACTTACATAAGGACTTTGGAAGAAGGAAGTCTCTCTTTTTTGCCTGTCTGTCTGCCTTATGGGACTGAAACACTGATCCTTGGACTTCCATTCACAACTGCTGGTGATCATTTTGGGGGAGTTGGACTATAGACTCTAAGTCATCAACCAATTCTCTTACCATATAGAGACTACCAATAAGTTCTGTGACTCTAGAGAACTCTGACTAAGACAGTTACTTAAAAAGAGGAGATAGTAATGACAATTTTCATGTAGTTATAAATATTAAATGTGATACATGGAGATTTGCTTCCTTATAACTATTTTAAAAATGTAAATTATATAAAAGTAACATTTGAAGGGAGATACTCCACATTGATGAAGAAAATTTGATCCCAGAATTTATATGAAAACGCCAGTGCCAAAGATATGATATTTATTTATGAGATTTTAGTAATGACAGCCCCAGAGACCCTTCCCCCAAGAAACAAACTTTGCAATTTCCTTTGGTTACACACTAGAATTAGATATCATATAATTTATCTTTCAGCATCCTACATGCCACAAGGAGAAAAAATATTAACAATATTTCCCAGGAATGAATCTGATAAACTACAAGACTAATTTCTATACAAGATAAGAACACTTCAATATGATTAGGAATAACTATTTTGCCTTATATTTGGCACCCAAACTACAAGAGGAAATACATGCTATAAAATTTGTCAAATTCCTGCAGCAGGGACATCCTAGACCCTAAGAAGAACTGAATATTGTTGCTTCACTACGTTGACACCGTGTTGAGATAGTTTTTATATTATACTTGCATTTATACTCATAGACAAATTCTACTAGCAGTCCTTATTATCAACTTGCTGTGAGCTATGGTGATATAGAGAATAATGGCTCAAAAAAAGTGCAGAATATTAGTTCTGAATGAGTGCTGGGACATAAAAAGCATTACTACAAATACTGCTGAGGGTCAGGACACAATGGAGGAGGAGTCTAAGGAGTATAAGCTGGAAGACTGGGAGAAACACTGTACAATGTTACCTTCTGAGAAAAGCAAAGCCAATACAATCGTTAAACTGTAGATGTATGGCCTGTGTATCCACAAGAATGACCTCCTCAATAGTCAGACATGGATGGAGGGGAATAGACCCTACCACTAACTACTGAACTATTTGCTATTGTTAGAGTCAGAGAGATTGGGAAGCCATTGCCTTTAGTTTTTATAGCAATTAGTGATAGTTCTAATATAATGGTCATATACATGACCCTGGCTAAAATAAATGGGTCACAAATCAAAACTAAACATCTTGAATCTCAAAAACAGACTAGAAAGAATGATGTCTGTTGATAAGGTAGGACAGTTGTAAAAGAGAGAAGTGTAAGTTTGTAATCAGATTGGGCTGTATACATGTGTGAGATTATGAAATAACAAAACTAATAAAACACTGAAGTGGAAATTAATGGGTCAGGTAGTAATCCCAGTGCGTAAAAGCATTAATGAGGCAACACTGGTAATCTAATTTTGATCCCAGTGATTCACATCAAAAGCTGGATCTGGTGTAACATAGCGATGGTCCCAGCATGCCTATCAAAATATTGAAAGCAAAGATAAGAGCAGGAAGCACAGAAGCAGAAACAAAAGAGACCCTGTCTCAGTTGTAAAAGGCAAGAACTGACTCCTGACCTTGATGTGTATACCACAGTACATGCTGGACATTAACTATAACAACACATACATATAAACATTTCCATGATATATGAAACCAGGTATAACAAATGATTTTTGCAAATCTAGGAAATAAAAATATGAAATTCAAATTATTTGTAAGTAGAAAATATTTGTACATTCAGTAATGGAACAAATAGCCAGAATACATACATAACTTGAAAACAGTGCTTGTTCCAGTTATTTAATATAGTCTATGTCAATAGTCCATGTAACTATTATGATGTTGAAGAGAAATTTTATGTTTATTAAAGCAGTATCTCTATAATATGAAAATACGTTTTTTTCTTCACTTTACATCCTGATCACTGCTCCCTTCCCAGCCACCTTGCCCCACATTCTCCCCCCATTCCTCCTCCCCTTCTCTTCTGAGAAAGTACCTACCATAGGTATCTACCTAACCTAGCACATTAAGTCTCTAAGAGGGAGAGGGTAGGCGAATTCTTTTCCACTGAGGCCAGAAAAGTTAACCCAGCTCGAACATATCCCATGGACAAGCAATAGCTTTTGGGATAGCCCTGCTTTAGTTGTTCCAACATTTGAAGACCAAGATGCATATCTGCTACATATGTGGGGGTAGGCTGAGGTATAGCCTGTGCATGCTCTTTAGTTGGTGGTTCAGACTTTGAGAGCCCCAAAGATCCAGGTTAGTTGACTGTTGGTGTTCCTGTGGAATCTGGCCCACAATCTCCTTTTGGCCCACAATCCTTCCCCCAACACTCCATAGGAGTCCCCAAGCTCTATCCACTTTTTGGCTGTGAATCTCTGCATCTGTCTCAGTCAGATGTTCAGTGGAGCCTCTCAGAGGATAGCCATACTAGACTCCTGACTACAAGCATAAAAGGTTATCACTAATATTGTCAGGCTTGGTGCTGGCCTGTGGAGTGGGTCTTAAGTTGGGTCAGTTATTAGTTGGCCATTCCCTCAGACTCTGCTTCATCCATCATTCCTGCATTTCTTGAAGACAGAGTAAGTATTGTGTCAAATGTTTTGTGGGTGTGTTGGTGTCCCTATTGCTCCACTAGGGTTCTTATGTGGCTACAGGTAATAGCCCTTTCAGGTTCCATATTCTCAATGCTCTGTGTCACAGCTAAGGTTAACCCCATTGAAACTTGAGTGGCTCCCTTATCAAAGGTCTCTGTCACATCCCGGAATGCCCACCCACCTCCTCACCACTATCACACATTTCCATTCATTCTCATGGCCAGATATGTGGCCATCTGTTTCTGTACCTCCTCCTGTGTGATCCTAAACTCCTCTATTCCCCTTCCCATCCCTTCCCCCATCCAGTTCCTTCCCTCCATCTGCCATTTTATACGTATTCCATTTTCCAAGTGATATTCAAGCATCCTCACTTCTGCCTTTCTTCCTGTTTAGCTTCTCTGCATATGTAGAATACAGCATTGCACCTGAGTTTTATGGCTAATATCCACATATAAGAGAGTACATACCATGCATGTCATGTGGGACTTGGTTACTTTACTTGGTTACTCAGGCAGATATTCCTAAGTTCCATCCATGTTGCTGAAAAATTCATGATGTCTTAGCTTTTAATAGATGAGCAACATTCCATTGTATAGATGTACCTCAGTCTCCTTATCCACTCTTCAGTTGAAGGACATCTAGGTTGTTTCCAGTTTCTGGCTACTGTGAGTAAAGCTGCTTTGAACATAGTTGAGCGAATGCTTTTGTGGGATTGCAGAGCATCTTTTGGATATATGCCCAGAAATTGTATAGCTGAGTCTACAGATAGAACTATTCCCGGCTTTCTAAGATAACTCCAATTTCCAAAGTAAGTGGATACGTTTTTACTCCCATCGGCAGTGTATGAGTGTTCCCTTTGCTCAACATCCTTGACATCATGTGCTATCTCTTGATTTTTTTTTTAATCTTAGCCATTCTGACGGATGTAAGATGGAACCTCAGAGTTGTTTTGATTTGTATCTCCCTGACAACTAAGGATTTTGAACATTTCTTTAAGTGCTTCTTGGTCTTTTGAGATTGCTTTGTTGAGATGTCTCTGTTTAACTCTGTACCTCATGCTTAATTGGGTTATTTGGGTTGTTGATGTCTAACTCCTTGAGTTTTTTTTTTTTTTTTTATAAATTTTAGATATTAGCACTCTGTGTGATTTAGAGTTATTAAAGATCATTTTCCAGTCTTTAGGTTGCCATTTTGTCCTCTTTAAAGTCTCCTTTGCCTTCCAGAAGCTTTTAATTTTAATGAGGTACCATTTATCAATTTTAGCCTGAGTCATTTGTGTTCTGTTCAGGAAATTGTCTTCTGTACCAATTCAAATATATTATCCACTTTTTCACCTATGAGATTTAGTGTATCTGGTTTTCCATTGAGTTTTTTAATCCACTTGAACTTGAGCTTTGCATAGAGTGATAACTATAGATCTATTTGCATCTTGTACATGTAGACACCCAGTTAGACCAGCACCATTCGTTGAAGATGCTTTCTTTTTTCCATTGTATGGTTTTGGCTTCTTTATCAAAAATCAAGAGACCATAGGTGTGTGGAATTATTTATGAATATTCAATTCAATTCCACCAATCAACATGTCTGTTTCTGTACCAATACCATGCAGTTTTTATCAATATTTCTCTGTAGTACAGCTTGAGGTCAGGGATGGTGATTCCTCCTGCAATTTGTTTATTGTTCAGGATTATTTTGGCAACCCTAGGTTCGTTGTTTATTCCATATGAAGTTTAGACTTGTTCTTTCAAGGTCTATAAAAATGTGTTAGAATCTTGAAGGGGATTGTGTTGAATATGTACATTGTTTTTGGTAAAATTGACATTTTCACTATGTTAATCCTACCTATCTATGAGCATGTGAAATCTTTCCTTCTGATATTTTTTTAAATTTCTTCAGGAACTTGAAGTTCTTGTCATACACAACTTGTCATTTGTATAAAAGAAAACTATTGATTTATTTGAATTAATTTTATATCAAACCATGCTGCTGAAGGTGTTTATCAGCTGTAGGAGTTCTTTGGTAATTTTGGGATATCTTATGTATACTATCACATCCTCTGCAAATAGTGATATCTTGATATCTTCCTTTTCAATTATTATCTCCTTGGTCTCCTTAGGTTATCTTATTACTCTGACTAGAACTTCTAGAAGTTCTATATTGAATAGAAAGGGAGAGAGTTGGCCCTGATTTTAGTGGATTGCTTTAAATTTCTTCCCATTTAGATTGATATTATCTATTTGCTTGCTGCATAATGCTTTCATTATGTTTGGGTATGTGCCTTCTATACCTGATCTCTCAAAGATTTTTAACATGAAGGGGTGTTTTGTCAAAGGATTTTACAGCATCTAATGAGATAATCATGTAGGTTTTTTTCTCTTTCATTCTGGTTTTCTGTTGGATTACATTAATGGATTTTTCATATATTGAACCATCCCTGGATGAAGCCTACTTGATCATCATGGATGATATTTTTGATACATTTCTGGATTTGGTTTGAGATTATTTGATTAAGTATTTTGCACCAATGTTCATAAAAGAAATTGGTCTGAAATTCTTTTTCTTTGTTGAGTCATTCTGTAATTTATGAGCCAGAGTGCCTGCTCCTTCATTGAATGAGTTTGGTAGTGTTTCTTATGTTTCTATTTTTTGGGATAATTTGAGGAGTATTTGTATTTGCTCTTCTTTGAAAATCTGGTAGAATTCTGCACTAAAACTCTCTGACCCTGAACTTTTCTTTTGGCTGGGAGATGTTGTAAAAATATAAAAATAAAAAAGAGTAGTTGTCTTTTACCCTACTAGGTCCGCACCGCAGTGTCCCAAGATATCTGCTAGATATCTTGGCAGAAACACAGCCCAACTGCACACTTTCTTACACTCAAACCCTCACATAAAAGAATAATAATAATAAGAAGAAGAACACAATAATCTTTGACCCAATTGGTAAGATATAATTGCCCACTACCATCCATCCCTTAGGAACATTGATAACAACCTGTAAATACAGAGAGCAGAATCTTAACATTACCTGCCATGGCTTCTCCCCTCTCTCGTCTCCTCTCTCCTCCTTCCTCTAGTCTCCTCCTCTTCCTTCAAACTTCTTTCCCGCCCATCCTTCCTTCTCCAATGATAGGCCTCCTTCTATCCAGTACCTGCCCCTCACCTGTACTTTACAAATTCAATGGGGAAAAGGTTCTGGTGAAGTCACCTGAGTCCTGAGTGTGTGACTAGGCAGCTTTCCTTGGGGCAGTGGAATTAGCATCAAAATACAGGTAACTTCAGGGCAAACCACAACAGGGAGACTTTTAATGATTGTCTTAATTTCTTTAGGATTTATGGGGCTGCTTAAATAGTTTACATGATTTTGATTTAACAAGGAAATAAATATTTATCTGTCTAGATCTGGGTTACCTTACTTAGAATGACTCTTTCTAGTTGCATTGCCCTTAATGATGTCATTTTTATAATAGCTGAATTATGAAAATGTGCCATATATTTTCTTTATTGATATTTCACGGATATAAATCTGGGTTGTTTCCTGGTTCTGGGTATTATAAATAGAGCAGCAATGAATATGGCTGAGCAAGTGTCTTTGTGGTACATTAGGCAAAATTTAGGTTTATGGCCCAGGGTATATTTTAGGTAGATTGAGTACCAGATTTCTGAATAACTGTCATCCTGATTTCCACATTGAATATACAAGTTTGTAATCCCATGAGCAGTGGATGAGTGTTCCCTTTATAATATACTTTTATTACTTCTTTGAGAATGTAATACAGTGTGGTTTAATCACATGCTCATTAGTGAATCTCTAAATACTATTGTTTTTTTAGGAAGAGGTCTTTATTTCTATCTTTGGCTTCATTTGTAACATTATTATCTGTCCTCGAGTCTTTTTCTCTTTTTAACATTTTCTATTGAACTTTTTAAGTTTACATTTCAAATATTATCACCTTTCCAGGTTTTCTCTTCATAAACTGCCTTATTCTGTCCTCCCTCCATGTCCACCCTCTATGAGGGTGTTCCCCCACCCATCCACCCACACTTTTCCACCTTCCCATCGTGACATTTCCCTATACTAGGAGGTTCAACTTTGGCAGTACCAAGGACTTCTCCTCCCACAGGTGCACAACAAGGCCATCCTCTGCTACATATGCAGCAAGAGCCATAGGTCTGTCCATGTATACTCTTTGGGTGGTAGTTTAGTCCCTGGGAGCTTTGGTTTGTTGCCATCGTTGTGCTTATGGTGTTGCAAGCCCCTTCAACTCCTTCAATCTGTTCTCTAACTCTTCCAAAGGGACCAATTCTCAGTTCAATGGTTAGCTGTGAGCATTCACCTCTGTATTTGTCATGCTCTGACAGAGGCTCTCAGGAGATAGCTATATCAGGGTCCGGTAAGCATGCACTTCTTGGTTTCAGCAATATTACCTGGGTTTGTTGGCTATATGTATATGGGCTGGATTCCCAGGTGGGGCAGTCTCTGAATGACCATTCCTACACTCTCTGCTCCAAACTTTGGTCTCCATATCTCCTCCTTTGAATAGTTTTGTCCCAAACCCCAGTTTAAGAAGGACTGAGGCATCCACACTTTGGTCATCCATCTTCTTGAGCTTCTTGTGGTCTGTGGATTGTATCTTCAGCAATTCAAGTGTTTGGGCTAATATACACTTATCAGAAAGTTCATTCCATGTATGTTTTTTGTACTTGGGATACCTCAATCAGGATGATATTTTCTAGTTCCATTTATTTGCTTATGGAATTTATCAAGTCACTGTTTCTAGTGGCTGAATATTATGCCATTATGAAAATGTGCCATATTTTCAGTATCCATTTCTCTGTTGAAGAGCAACTGGGTTCTTTCCAGGTTCTGGCTATTATAAATGAGGCTGCCATGAACATAGTGGAGCATGTGTGCTTGTTATATGTTGGAACATCTTTTGGGTATATGCTCAGGAGTGTTATAGCTGGGTCCTCAGGTAGTACTATGTCCAATTTTCTGAGGAACCTCCAGACTGATTTCCAGAGTGGTTGTACCAGCTTGTAATCCCATTAACAATCAAGCAGTGTTCCTCATTCTGAATATTCTCACCAGAATCTGTTGTCACCTGAGTTTTTGAACTTAGCCATTCTGACTGGTGTGAGGTATCAGGGTTGTTTTGATTTGACTAAGGACGTTAAACTTTACTTTAGGTACTTTGTGGCAAAATGGCTATTTTACTATATTAATATTGCTAATCCATGGGCATGGGAGGTCTTTCCATCTTCTGAGATCTTCAATTTCTTTATTCATAAATTTGAAGTTCTTGTCATACAGATCTTTTACTTGCTTGGCTAGAGTCACATCAAGGTATTTTATGTTATTTGTGACTATCGTGAAGGGTGTCATTCTCCCAAATTGATGTGGAGGTCCTTGATCCATTTGAACTTAAGCTTTGTACAGGGTGATAAAAATGAATCAACTTGCTTGCATTCTTCTACATGCTGACCTTCAGTTGAATAAGCACCACTTGTTGAAAAATGCTATCTTTTTTCAATTGGATGATATTAGATTCTTTGTCAAAGAGCAAATGACCATAGGAGTATTGATTCATTTCTGGGTCTTCAATTCTATTCCAGTGATCTACCTACCTGTCTCTGAACAAATACCATACAGTTTTTTTATCACTATTGTTCTGTAATACTGCTTGAGGTCAATTATGGTGTTCCTCCCAGAAATTCTTTTGTTATTGAGGATAGTTTTCACTATCCTGGGTTTTTTGTTATTCCACATGAATTTGCAAATTACTCTAACTCTATGATGAGTTGAAATTTTGATGGGGATTGCCATGAATCTGAAGATTGCTTTTGGTAAGATGGTCATTTTTACACTATTAATTCTATCAATATCTCTCGATCTTAATAGGATCTGATTTTTTTTTATTTCCTCAGAATCTGTTGTTATGTTTACTTTTTCAGTTTGTTAATTTGAATATTCTCTCTGTATCCTATGGTTAGACTGGCTAAGGGTTAATATATCTTGTTGATTTTCTCAAAGAACCAGCTCCTGGGTTTTTTTTATTTTTTTGTATAGTTCTTTTTGTTTCTACTTTGTTGACTTTAGCCTTGAGTTTCCTTATTTCCTGCAATTTACTCCTCTTGAGTCTATTTGTTTCATTTGGTTCTAGAGTTTTTAAGTGTGCTGTCAAGCTGTTAGTGTATGCTCTCTCCAGTTACTTTTTGGAGGCATTCAGAACTATGAGTTTTCCTCTTTGCACTGCTTCTATTATGTCCAATAAGTTTTGATATATTGTTCCTCTATTTTCCTTAAATTCTAAAAAGTCTTCCATTTCTTTATTTCTTCCTTGACCAAGTTCTCACTGAGTAGAGCATTGTTCAGCTTCCATGTGTATTTGGGTTTCGTGTCTTTTTTTATTGTTACTGAAGACCAGCCTTAGTCCATGGTGATCTGACAGGATGCACAGTATTATTTCAATTCTTCTCATATTTTTTGAGGCCTGTCTTGTGACTGATTATATGGTCAATTTTAGAGAAGGTACCATGAGGTGCAGAGAAGAAGGTATTTTCTTTTGTCTTAGGATGAAATGTTCTATAAATATCTGTTAATTCCATTGGGTTCATAACTTCTGTTACTTGCTCTGTGTCTCTGTTTAGTTTCTGATTCTATGATCTGTCCACTGCTGAGTGTGGGTTGTTGAAGTCTCCCACTATTAATGTGTGAGAAGAAATGTATGATTTGAGCTTTAGTAAGGTTTCTTTTATTAATGCAAGTGCCCTTGATTTGGACCATAGATATTCCGGATTGAGAGTTCATCTTGATGGATTTTTCCTTTGATGCATATGAAGCGTTTTTATTTATCTTTTTTGATAAATTTTGGAGGAAAGTCTATGTTATTTGGTATTAGAATGGCTACTCCAGTTGTTTCTTGGGACCATTTGCTTGGAAATTAGTCTTCCAGCATTTTACTCTGACGTAATGTCTCTATTTGTCACTGTGGTGACAAATGCAGCAAAATGCTGGGTCCTCTTTATGTATCCCGTCTGTTAGTCTATGTCTTTTTATTGGGGGATTGAATCCATTGATGTTAAAAGATATTAAGGAATAGTGATTGTTTTTTCCTTTTATTTTAGTTTTAGAGGGAGAATTATGTTTGTGTGGCTCTCTTGCTTTTGTTGCAAGAAAATTACTGACTTGCTTTTTCTAGGGTGTAGTTTCCCTCCATGTGTTGGAGTTTCCCATTTTTTTTCCTTGGTAGGGCTGGACTTGTGGAATAATATTGTTTAAATTTGGTTTTGTCATGGATTATCTTGGTTTCCCCATCTATGTTAATTGAGAGTTTGCTGGATATAGTTGCCTGGGCTGGCATTTCTGTTCTCTTAGAGTCTGTATGACATCTGCCTAGGATCTTCTGGCTTTCATAGTCTCTGGTGGGAAGGCTGGTATAAATCTGATAGGTCTGCCTTTATATGTTACTTGACCTTTTTCCTTACTGTTTTTAATATTCTTTCTTTCTTTTGTGCATTTGATGTTTTATCTAGCATGTGACAGGAGTTTTGTACACCCCTTATAATTTCACGGGCATCTCTTTTTGAGGGCTAGGCCACTTTTCATCTATAATTTTATTGAAGATATTTACTGGCCCTTTAAGTTGGGAATCTTCATTTTTTTTTACACCTATTATCCTTAGGTTTGCTCTTATCATTGAGTCCTGAATTTCCTTGATGATTTTGCATTTTACATTTTCTTTGATCGTTGTGTCAATGTTTTCTATGATATCTTGTGCCCCTGAGATTCGCTCTTCTATCTCTTGTATTATGTTGGTGATTCTTCCATATATGGCTCCTGATCTCTTTCCTAGGTTTTCTCTCTCCAGGGTTGTCTCCATTTGGGAATTCTTTATTGTTTCTTTTTCCATATTAGATCCTAGATGGTTTTATTCAAGTCCCTCACCTGTTTGGTTATGTTTTCTTGCAGTTATTTTAGGGATTTTTGTGTTTCCTCATTAAGGGCTTCTACTTGTTTCCTATGTTTTCCTGTATGTCCGTCTTAAAGTCTTCTATCATCATCATCATGACATATGATTTTTAAATCCTAATCATGCTTTTCCAGTGTGTTAGGATATCCATTATTTGCTTTGGTGAGAAAACTGGGTTCTGATGATGCCAAGTAGTCTTGGTTTCTGTTTTTAGGTTCCTGAAAGACCCTCGCTCTAGTCTCAGGATGGCGCGCCCCAGGAAACACGAGAGACCGGTCTTGATGTAAAAGCAAGAGGTCGTTTAATAATAACGAAGCTCCGGGCCAACACGTGTCTCACGCAGGAGACAGAGGAGTTGACCCCGAAACTCAAAAGTCAGAGGTTTATGTAGAGAAAGCTATGGGGTTTTGGCGCGGTTACATACAATTGGCTCATTCAAACATAGCAGTGAGAACAAAGCAGAAAGAGCACGAGCTGGAAGTCAGGGGCTTATCAGGGTCTGGAGGACACCTAATTGAAATATGGCCCTGAGTGAGCTGGGGGGAGATGTCTTCCTGCCAGATGTCTCATGAATCAGTCCCATTAACTCTGGCTGGTTCCTGCATTCCTTTTCCTTATCTTTATGGCCTGCTAGTCCTGGTGGCAGAGCTCAGCCCTGAGTCTGTGGCTTTTGGGGTTTACTCTTTAATGGCCCGCTAGTCCTGCCTGGGCAGTGCTTCTTGCATTCCTTTATCTTTATGGCCTGCTAGTCCTGGAGGCAGTGCTTACTCTTTTAATTTTGTATTTTTAAATGTTAAATTCATATAATTTTCTTTCATTCCCTTCTTCTTCTACTATATAATTCTAATCTTAGAATTTAAACACCAGTATCTCTCAGTTCTGCCTCATATTGAACTATAGGTCGGTATTGTCTCTGTATGATCATGAGTTCTACTGCGTTTATCCGGTTTTGGATAAATGCTATGCCTTTGTTAATTATACAGGGACCAAAAAGTAGAGCTAGTCAGACAAAAAGCACAGGTCCGGCCAGGGCTAAGAACAATGTAGTCATCCATGATGACTGGAAATACCAAGACTCAAACCACCCTTTTTGTGCCTCTCTCTCTCTCTTTCTTTTTTCAAGTCTTTCTCTGACCTTTTGTAGGCTGTCTTCTACTAACCCTGTTTTGTCTGTATAAAAACAACATTCTTCTTTAAGGGCAGCACATAATCCTCCTTGTTGTAAGAAAAGGAGGTCTAGTCCCCTCCTGTTTTGTAGGACTACCTCAGAGAGAGAAGTAACCGAATCCTTAAGATTTTTTAGGCCCAATTGTAGCTCCTGGATGTCTTTATCAACTGCAGTGCTAAGCTGATTATATTGTTGGTTAGAAGTGATCAAGGAGGCAACCCCTGTCCTGGATCCTGCAGCTCCTAATCCAATAATGACTGCCAAAGTAATTGCGGTTATGGGCTCTCTCTTAGTTCTGGACAGAGCTCCGGCCCCTTTTTCCCATAGTCCTAAAAACTCTTCAACCTCATAAAAAATTAGGTGTGGAAGAAGGGCAATTTGTACACAATAATCACGTTTTAAGAGAAAAACGTGGGTAACTATAAAGGTGGTCAGTCCTGACGAGCAAGCAAGGTAGGTGTTGTTAGAATTTGAAATATATTGAGAGGAGCTATTTACCACCAGAGTCTGATTGCAGACTTTTGTCAGAGCTTTAGGAGAAAACATGTTGGGCCCAATGAGACACAACCCTAGGCCTGAGACTTTGCTGAGAGTCAGACCCTGTTTTTCTGGTGGGCTCCACCGTAAGCTAGAGGTATCATTAGTAAACAATAATCTTTTAAAATTGGCAATCCCCTCATAAAATGGTGGGGTGGAGGAATAACAGACCCGGCATTCTTCTAACAGTGTAAAGTTGGCCCCATGAATGGCTTGTACTGAGGTATTAACTAAGGTCAAAATAAGATTAGCAGTAGAAGGGGGGCCTGCGGTGAGTGTAGGTTGAAAGACGGGGCGAGGAGGAGGGGGAGCGCGAGGGGTGACAAGGCCAGCAGATATCTTTGGGCAGGGAGGAGGGGGAGCCCGAGGGGTGACAAGGCCAGCAAATATCTTTCTAGGACTTTGGTCTGGATTATTCCGGTGTAACTCTGAATTAGGACCCACAGCAAAGTTGTTCTGTTGATTTGGAATAGATTTAAATAATCTTATTTTAAAAGTTAGTCCAGGGTCCCAGTTGGATTTATAGAGCAGCATCCCCCACTGGAATCCCCTCTCCCACTGTTCTGGGGTTACTTTCTTTCCTGCCTCAGTAAAAGCAATAGTAAGGGGGTTACACCATCCTTTGAGATCGGAAGTGGCATGGCACTTAGCATTTAGGGGCTGTCTAAGTGCTTTTGTAACTCTTGCGTTGGTGTATTTTCTCTTAACTGTAGTATAATGCCAGCTGGACCTGGGAGCCCAGTAAGTGTCCACGGTGGTCACACATTCCCAATTGTGACAATAGAAGTCAGTTTCGTAGCCGCAACTTCTAGAGCGATCCCTATGTGGACCTGGACATACATAGACTCCCCCGGTCTGGAGCGCTAGTATTGCACGTCTCACAGCGTTACTGCAACCTGGGTCTGTGGCCGGGTCACTCAACTCCAGGGCTCGGTTGTGAGTAGCTGTCCGAGGATCTGTCCTCACAGATGTGAGGAGCTGTCCAAGGAGCTGTCCTCACAGATGTGAGGAGCTGTCCTTACATACTCCATTACAAGATGGCACCGGCATCCGGCAGAATGCACCTAGTAAAAAGGGCAATACGCGGGCGCCTGGTAACTTCCCTACTCAAAGGGACACGTACGTTTTGGTACGTCATCTGGCATAATTGGCAGCGACCAGTCAGAGAGTGACACGTCCTAGGCGAGGATAGTTTCCTATATAATGGACGGTTATTCCTCACTCGGCGTCTCCGCATTGTAAGCTTATGCTCTCCTCTCAAGACGCGCATTAAAGCTTTTTTTCTGCAGTAGGATCCTGTGTGTGCCGCGTCGTTCCTGCTGGCGAGACGTAGCGCGGGACATCTGGTGCCAAAAACCCAGGAAAGACCTCGCCATCGTCAGCACCTTCGGAGATCCCTTGGCGACAAGGAGGATTCAGAACTGTAGGTAAATACGTTTGGAGAGGCAGCTCTCTCTTGGACTTTGGTCTGGGGTTGTCACCGCCTTGGGAAGGATTTGTTGAGGCTATAGTATTTGTCCTGGGAGCCACCCTACTCTTTATGTTCTGTTTTCACGTTTTTACGCTGTTAAAAGGACGATCACAGCAGCTGAAGAAGGCGTCTCAGTCTCTGATATAAGTGAGCTTCGCAGCTCCTTTACCTTCGATTTTGACTGTTGAGGAGCAAGGACGCGATAAGGCGGCGTGATAAGCGGCACCGTCCGGGAGGTGCGTGTAAGACTCCCATTACAAGAGACAGCAGCGTGTCCGTCTCTACCCTTTCACCTCACGCCTTGTCAGACGGACGTAGATAAGCCGCCTGCGTTCCTGGCCCATCATGGGATCCTCACAGTCTGTGGTCACGGCCTTGGAAACAGTGTTAAAGCAGAGGGACATCAAAATTGGAGGAGGAACACTTAAAAACTTTGTGAAGGAGATGGAGAGGGTGGCGCCTTGGTTTGCCTGTTCAGGCTCGTTTATGATTGCCTCATGGAACAAACTTGGAAAAGACCTTGACAGAAAATTGGCGGAAGAGGATCTGCGCCTAGGGACCAAAGCTATATGGAAGCTGGTTAAGAATTGTTTAAAGGATGAAACGTGTAAGGCAGCAGCAGTAGAAGGACAGGTCACTCTCGAGGTAGTCCGGGAAAGTCTGTCAGAAACCGAACGTAGTGAGAGGTTGGGCGCACGCAAGAAAAAAGACGTCCTAAGAAAGAAAAAGGGCCCTCCCGGTAAGTCCGCAGACAAGGGAGCGTTGAAATTTTCAGATTCCAGCACTTCCTCCTCTACACATAAACCAGGAGGGGGAGCCAGCCTATACCCTGTGAAAGAGCTAGAAGCGCTGAACCTCGACAGTTCTGAAAGCTCTGAAAATAAAACCTTAGACTCAGAGGAGGAGGCTGAGCTAGATGAGGAAGCAGCTAAATATGAGGAGGAAAGATATTACCCCGATGAATGTAGGGGAAGTAATAGAAGCCTTCTAGCATGGCCACCAACGGCGCCCCCCTCCATATGAGACACGCTTTAATGCCGCCTTCTCACTAGTCCCGAGAGGGTGAGAAGAAAGCTGAGTATGACATTTCCTATCTTTGAGACTGAGGGAGGACGGGTCCCTGCCCCCTGTTGAATATAATCAGATTAAGGAATTAACGGAATCAGTTAGAAAGTATGGAGTCACGGCCAACTTTACTCTAACACAACTCGACAGGTTGGCCATGACAGAATTGACACCAGATGATTGGCAGATGATTGCTAAGGCAGCCCTTGCCAGCATGGGCCAATACATGGGACAAACAGCGGCTGAGCGACATTGCTCAGAGCCCAAGAGGACAAAAGAATTAGTCAAATGGAAGGATGTATTAACAAATGAATGGAAAGGCCCGGATCCTGTTTTAATAAGATCCAGGGGAGCTGTCTGTGTTTTTCCACAGGATGATGAAAATCCCATATGGATCCCAGGACGACTTACTCGGAGCATCACAGCAAGTGATCAAGAAGGGACTGGGACTCCTGCACCTCCTCACTCTTCTTCCATGGATGCCAGCAACGGTGCAGGGCGAGCTACGATGGGGAATAATGTCAACCTTTCCACTCCCGAGGCCGGTGATGTACAACTAACAGGGATTTAGGGTTGGCCTATTTACCTAAGGATCAACAGGTTGAACGACTAAAAGAAAATAGGACTATTCCTCTTAAGGGCAGCCTTTGTTTTGGCATATTCAACAAAAACATCTTTTGATTTCCCTTGCATTATGTTATGTAATCAATCTTCTCCTTGGTTAAGGGAGGCCACATGGGGAACTGGTTAGGAGGACATTGTGGCTAATGCCACAGTTCTCTATGGTGGTGGCCTTACATTGCGTTAATGGTAGCTGCACTGATCTTACGCCCATGGCGATGCTACTTGGAGGAAAGGGCGAAAAGGGATGGTTGTCATTTTCCTGGACGGGGAACATCAAACCTGCTGCCTCTGTCTGGACAGCTACTCATATAAAATATCGCAGTAGTTACCCGCATGCCTCGCTTTATCCCGATCCCTGTTGATGCCCCGGGGACCATGACCTTATTTAGAGGAAAAAAGAGATTTTGGTACTTCTGCAATTACTGCTGGCATTATTGCTACGACAGCAGTCGCTGCCTCGGTTACTGCCTCGGCATTGGCCTTGTCAAATTCAGTACAGACAACCCAAACTATCAATGATTTATTGGCCACCATCTCTGTGGCTCGGGATAGACAGGCCTCGGCCAATACTCAGATACAGGGAGGCCTTATGCTTGTCAACCAACGTATAGATCTGGTCCGAGAGCAATTAGACATTCTATGGCAACTGGCCCAGCTTGGCTGTGAGCAAAAACTCCCAGGCCTTTGTGTCACCTCCATATAATATGACAAATTTACCCGAGCTGCTAATCTGTCTAAGAGTCTTTCACAGCATCTGTTACAGAATTGGACCTCGGAGTTTGAACAGACACTTCGGGAGCTGAGAGCGACTATCATTCAAGTAAATTCTACCCGACTGGACCTGTCTTTGACGGAGGCATTGTCGTCCTGGATCACCTCAGCAGTCTCTTATTTCAAGGAATGGGTGGGAGTGGGACGTTTTGGAGTGATCCTCTGCTGTGGATTAGTGTTACTCCTCTGGTTGCTTTGCAAATTGAGATCTCAAACAAGAAAGGACAAAGTAGTGATCTCCCAGGCGCTTGTAGCCCTTGAACAAGCAGCGTCAGCCGATATCTGGTTGACCATGCCAAAGCAACAGGTCGCCGGCTGGACAGCTCTTGTACTCCTAGAACCTCGGTTCAAAGCACAGGATTAGAGTGTCCGGCTTGAGCAGCCCATGAGGGGTGACGAGCTTAGCATCGCACAGGGAAGTTCTACCAAATACGCTCCCTGGAAGGCATGTCATATTACATGAGGGTTTCTGCCCCAGTTTTCCCTCCCTCGAAAAATGGCAGTGCGACGGGTCGGGAGTGCCCTGGGTCCCAACAACAGCCTAAGGGTATCTCTCTTGTACAGGTTCGCCAACTTTGTACAAGGATATGACCTCTGTCTTCACCCTCCTATATCTGGGTGTCCTGTTTGCTTAAAAAAAACAGAAAAGGGGGGATGTGAGGAGCTGTCCAGGAGCTGTCCTCACAGATGTGAGGAGCTGTCCTTACATACCCATTACAAGATGGCACCGCATCCGCAGAACGCACCTAGTAAAAGGGCAATATGCAGGCGCCTGGTAACTTCCCTACTCAAAGGGACACGTACGTTTTGGTACGTCATCTGGCATAATTGGCAGCGACCAGTCAGAGAGTGACACGTCCTAGGCGAGGATAGTTTCCTATATAAGGGACGGTTATTCCCCACTCGGCCTCTCCGCATTGTAAGCTTATGCTCTCCCTCTCAAGACGCATTAAAGCTTTTCTGCAGTAGGATCCTGTGTGTGCCGCGTCGTTCCTGCTGGCGAGACGTAGCGTGGGACACTCGGTCCAAGGGGGCAAAGAGATCAGCAGTACCCCAATATTCATGTGCTCCCAAGGCCAGTCGACAGAGATCTACTTCTAAACTAGGCCAGGTTGTAGTAGCAGAAACTGTGGAGAAGGAGTTTGCAATGTCTCCTGCCTGATTAGTAATAACCCAGGTAAAATTAAAGACTTGATACGGGGAAGCACTCACGACTGTAAAACATGAAAACATCCATAGAAAAAGCATCCTTCCTTTTGTCTGAAAATCAAGCACAGTTAAAAGGCTTTCTCCTGTCCGGTTTGTGGAAGGTCACCTCTTCGACATAGGTGTAACTTAAGAGGATTAGTAGTCTTTTCTAGCATCCAACTATCTGGATCAGCTTTAGGTGGTGCTCTCTTAATGTGAGACGCGTGGATCCAGGTGGGAATTCCTTCAACTTTGTTCGAGGTGGGCGTAGTCAGCAATACCAGATATGGTCCTTTCCACCTCGGCTCTAAGTTTCCTATTCAATGTCTCCTCACCAGGACGATGTCTCCCACTTCAAATTCATGCGGCACCTGTGTATCACCAGCAATATAGGTTCCTCTTAATTGTGACCATATCTCTTTTCTTATTGTTTCTAAGGCCTTGAGCCGAATCAGGAGATTGGAAGAGGGAGAGAAAGATACGTCGGGGCTAAATTTATCAGTTACAGACATATAAATGGGTTGCGGGGCTCCAAACATCAATTCAAAAGGGGTCAAACCAAAAGGGCCAGGGGAGTTTCGGACCCTAAATAAAGCATAAGGGAGAAGGGCTGTCCAATCATTTCTGCCGGTCTCTAAGACTAATTATGTCAAGGTCTCTTTTAATGCTCTATTCATTCTCTCTACCTGTCCTGAACTCTGGGGTGTATATGCACAGTGTAATTTCCAATTGATCCCCAGTTGTCTGGCCACTCCCTGACTTACCTGGGAGACCAAAGCAGGCCCGTTGTCTGACCCAATTACCTTGGGTACCCCAAAACGGGGTAGGATTTCTTCCAGTATCTTCTTGGTCACCACATTTGCAGTCTCAGTTTTTGTAGGGAATGCTTCAACCCAGCCTGTAAAAGTGTCTATAAAAACTAGTAGATATTTATTCCCATACCGGGCAGGCATTACCTCCTTAAAATCAGTTTCCCAATAGGTTCCAGGCCTATCTCCTCTCAAACGCCTTCCTGCTAGGAGCTTGTTGGACCCAGCATCAGTAAACGCACAGGCATGGCAGTTTTTGACTAGATTTTTGGCAGCTTTCTTTAATCCAGGAATACAGTAAGGGGACCTCTTAACTAATTCTATTAACTTTTTAACCCCCAGATGGGTAAGGCGATGTATATCAGCCAAATATTCTCGCCATTCTTCTTTGAGGGTCCTTTTGTCAGTCTCTTTAGTCTCTGGTTGAGATTGAGTTTTTATTGTCAAAGTCATAGGTCCCTGAGCTGCCTTCTTTGCCTCCTAGTCTACCATTTGATTTCCTTTTTCTATGGGTCCGGTCCCTTTTTGGTGTCCTGGGCATTGTATTATTGCCACTTTATGGGGCAAGTGAACAGCCTCTAGCAGGCTAAGGATCTCTTCTTTATTTTTAATATCTTTTCCAGCAGATGTTAAGAGTCCATGCTGCCGGTATATTGCCCCATGGATATGCGCTGTAGCAAAGGCATATTGGCTGTCTGTGTAAATATTAATAGTCTTTCCTTCTGCCAGCTTTAGGGACTGGATCAGTGCGATGAGCTCTGCTTTTTGGGCCGATGTGCCCTCAGGCAGACTGCTGGCCCATATGACGGCCTTTCCATCCATCACCGCTGCCCCGGCCCTCCTCTTACTTTCTACCACGAAGCTGCTTCTGTCAGTGTACCAAGTCATTGCCCCTGGCCATGGTTGATCTGTGAGGTCTGACCGGACTCCGGTTTCTTCTGCCAGCACCTCCTCACATTTGTGTATAGGGGCTTCATCAGCCTCAGGTAACAGGGTAGCAGGATTGAGGATAGCCGGGGGGGGTGAAGTTTACACGTTCAGTCAGCAATAGACTCTATTAGTGAGTCATCTGAGAGTTGGTCATCCAGCGGTCTGGTGGCTGTTGGATAATGCTCTCAAGCGAGTGTGGGGCCACTATCGTAACATTCTGTCCCATGGTCAGCTTATCAGCATCTTTGACCAGTGTAGCTGTTGCTGCTATGGCTCGTAAACAGGTAGGCCACCCACTAGCCACCAGGTCCAGTTTCTTTGATAGATAGGCCACTGGTCATTTCCAAGGCCCCAAGGCCTGGGTTAGGACTCCTCTGGCCACGCCACTTCTCTCATCAATATATAGGATAAAAGGTTTACTTAGATCTGGTAGGACTAGTGCCGGGGCCTGTAGCAGTGTCCTCTTGAGAGTCTCAAAAGCCAATTGATGGTCTCTAGTCCAGGTGAACTCTCCTTTTTCTTTTGTTAAGGGGTATAGTGGTGATGCCATAGTCACGAACCCTGGGATCCACAGTCTACAGAACCCCGCAGTGCCCAGAAATTCTCTCACCTGGTGAGATGTGGTTGGGGTTGGAATCTGATTCACCGTCTGCTTTCTGGCCTCTGTGAGCCATCTCTGTCCATCTCTCAGGGTGTATCCCAAGTAAGTTACCTCTTTTTGGCATAACTGTGCTTTTTTGGCGGAGATCCGGTATCCAGTTTTCTTAGCTCGACTAGGAGGTTTTGAGTCCCAATTTCACAGTCTTACGGGTTTTCCCGGCCACTAAGAGGTCATCAACATACTGCAAGAGAGTTACCTGTGTATTATTGGCTCGAAAAGAGGCTAAGTCACGGTGCAGGGCCTCATCGAACAGTGTAGGTGAGTTTTTGAATCCTTGGGTTAGCCTCGTCCATGTCAGCTGTCCAACTTGTCCACTCTCGGGGTCGCGCCATTCAAAGGCAAACAAAGGTTGGCTGTTGGGATGTAATCTCAGACAAAAGAAAGCATCCTTAAGGTCTAAGACAGTATACCAGATTTGCTCACGTGGTAGTGTGCTGAGTAAGTTGTAGGGATTTGGCACTGTCGGGTGAATGTCTTGGACTTGTTTATTAACTTCTCTGAGATCTTGTACCAGGCGATAGTCATTGGTCCCTGGTTTTTTTAAAGGGAGGAGGGGGGTGTTCCATGGAGACTTGCATGGAACCAAAATTCCTTGTTGAATGAGTCTGGTAATATTCGGGCGTATGCCCTCCCTAGCTTCCCTACTCATGGGGTATTGTCAGACCCTTATGGGGGTGGCTCTGGACTTAAGCTCAATTACCACTGGGGGAACTTGTTTTGCCATCCCCATACCCCCTGTCTCCACCCATGCACTAGGGAATCAGTCAAGCCAGTCTTGGATTCACCAGAGAACAACTAAAGCTGATAAACAACTTCAGCAAAGTGGATGGGTATAAAATTAACTCAAATAAATCAGTAGCCTTCCTCTACACAAAAGAGAAACAAGCCGAGAAAGAAATTAGGGAAACGACACCCTTCATAATAGATCCAAATAATATAAAGTAACTCGGTGTGACTTTAACCAAGGAAGTAATAGATCTCTACAATAAGAACTTCAAGACTCTGAAGAAAGAAATTGAAGAAGACCTCAGAAGATGGAAAGATCTCCCATGCTCAAGGATTGGCAGGATTAATATAGTAAAAATGGCCATGTTACCCAAAACGATCTACAGATTCAATGCAATCCCCATCAAAATACCAATCCATTTCTTCAAAGAGTTAGACAGAACAATTTGCAAATTCATCTGGAATAACAAAAAACAAAGGATAGCTAAAACTATCCTCAACAATAAAAGGACTTCAGGGGGAATCACTATCCCTGAACTCAAGCAGGATTACAGAGCAATAGTGATAAAAACTGCATGGTATTGGTACAGAGACAGACAGATAGACCAATGGAACAGAATTGAAGAACCAGAAATGAACCCACACACCTATGGGCACTTGATTTTTGACAAAGGAGCCAAAACCATCAAATGGAAAAAAGATAGCATTTTCAGCAAATGGTGCTGGTTCAACTGGAGGTTAACATGTAGAAGAATGCAGATTGTTCCATGCTTATCACTCTGTACAAAGCTTAAGTCCAAGTGGATCAAGGACCTCCACATCAAAGCAGATACACTCAAACTAGTAGAAGAAAAACTAGGGAAGCATCTGGAACACATGGGCACTGGAAAAAATTTCCTGAACAAAACAACAATGGCTTATGCTCTAAGATCAAAAATCAACAAATGGGATCTCATAAAACTGCAAAGCTTCTGTAAGGCAAAGCACACTGTGGTTAGAACACAAGGCAACCAACAGATTGGGAAAAGATCTTTACCAATCCTACAACAGATAGAGGCCTTATATCCAAAATGTACAAAGAACTCAAGAAGTTAGACTGCAGGGAGACAAATAACCCTATTAAAAAATGGGGTTCAGAGCTAAACAAAGAATTCACAGCTGAGGAATGCCGACTGGCTGAGAAACACCTAAAGAAGTGTTCAACATCTTTAATCATAAGGGAAATGCAAATCAAAACAACCCTGAGATTTCACCTCACAGCAGTGAGAATGGCTAAGATCAAAAACTTAGGTGACAGCAAATGAGGGCAAGGATGTTGAGAAAGAGGAACACTCCTCCATTGTTGGTGGTATTGCAGACTGGTACAAACATTCTGGAAATCAGTTTGGAGGTTCCTCAGAAAATTGGACATTGAACTGCCTGAGGATCCAGCTATACCTCTCTTGTTCATATACCCAAAAGATGCCCCAACATATAAAAAAGACACGTGCTCTACTATGTTCATAGCAGCCTTATTTATAATAGCCAGAAGCTGGAAAGAACCCAGATGCCCTTCAACAGAGGAATGGATACAGAAAATGTTGTACATCAACACAATGGAATATTACTCAGCTATCAAAAACAACGACTTTATGAAATTCGTAGGCAAATGGTTGGAACTGGAAAATATCATCCTGAGTGAGCTAACCCAATCACAGAAAGACATACATGGTATGCACTCATTGATAAGTGGCTATTAGCCCAAATGCTTGAATTAACCTAGATGACTAGAACAAATGAAACTCAAGACGGATAATCAAAATGTGAATGCTTCACTCCTTCTTTAAAAGGGGAACAAGAATACCCTTGGCAGGGAGTAGAGAGGCAAAGATTAAAACAGACACAGAAGGAACACCCATTCAGAGCCTGCCCCACATGTGGCCTATACATATACAGCCATCCAATTAGACAAGATGGATGAAGCAAAGAAGTGCAGGCCGACAGGAGCCGGATGTAGATCTCTCCCGAGAGACACAGCCAGAATCCAGCAAATACAGAGGTGAATGCCAGTAGCAAACCACTGAACTGAGAATAGGACCCCTGTTGAAGGAATCAGAGAAAGAACTGGAAGAGCTCGAAGGGGCTTGAGACCCCTTATGAACAACAATGCCAATCAACCAGAGCTTCCAGGACTAAGCCACTATCTAAAGACTATACATGGACTGATCCTGGAATCTGACCTCATAGGTAAGCAATGAATATCCAGTGGAAGGGGAAGCCCTGGGTCCTGCTAAGACTGAACCCCCAGTGAACTAGACTGTTGGGGGGAGGGCGGCAAGGGAGGGAGGATGGGGAGGGGAACACACAGAAAGAAGGGGGGAGGGATTAGGGGATGTTTGCCCAGGAACCGGAAAGGGAATAACACTTGAAATGTAAATAAGAAATACTCAAGTTAATTAAAAAAAAAAGAAAGAAATTCAAAGTTAGCATGTACTACATGGAGAATTCTACAGTAGCCTGGCTTCATTACATTCTGTTATACACACAATGAAAAGAAACAAAAAGAAGAGGAGAGGAGAGAAAATAACTTATTTTCATATTTTTGTACTACTCAAAAAAAAATAGGAACTCCCATATTTAATACACTTGACTAAAATTTTTTGTTATAAGTTACTTAATGTTTACTTTAAGTCATGATATTTAAAATTTTTCCATTCTTAATAAATTTTGATGTTCAGTATGGTTTATGGGAAAAAAAAGAACAAGGCAAGAGGAACAGGTGGAGACTTCAATACTATCCTCTGACCTACACACACACAGGCATGTACAGTCACTCATATGTACATGTATCAATACAATGCAAGCATTAGCATCATATGATGGGACACAGAGTTACAATGAAAACAGGTTCTTATACCAAAATACAGGTGACTATCAAATGTTCCATAACATTTCAGAGTGATCCTATCTTGTCCATGATGGAATGCTTAAACACAGAGTAAATAGTAAACAATGCCCACAAAGTTTTAAGGGAAACAGAGCACCATTCCTTTCAAATCACAAAAAAATTCAGGGATTAAAGAGGTGGCTTCAAGGTTAAAAGGTCTTCCAGTTCTTTCTGAGGACACTGGTGTGATTCACAGCTCCAACATAATGGCTCACAGCATTCAGTCACTCCCCTTCCAGGAGACCCAATACTCTTTTCTGGCCTCTGTGGGTACAAGGCTTGTAATAGGTACACAGAAATGTACACAGATATACAAGCAGCCAAAATACCCATACACACAAAATAGTTTTTAAGAAGTTAAAACCAAGGTGATCATAATGTGATTAAAGTTTGCTTCCTCCATGTCCGAAGAGGTGCATTGGCATTCATGTTAACCAGTATGTTCATTTTTTTCCTATCAAAACTACTTTATTAATCAACTCCTTGAAGGCTTGTTTTACTTGTTGATTTCTCAAGGTGTATATAAAAGGGTTCAGCATGGGAGCAATTGAGGTATTGAGAAGAGCCACTCCTCTGGTCAGTGATGCTCTTTCATTTGCAGAAGGTTTGACATACATGAAAATGCAGCTGCCATAAGAGATGGAGATGACAATCATGTGAGAGGAACAGGTGGAGAAAGCCTTTTTCCTCTGACTGGCAGATGGGAACCTCAGAATGGTGCTGATGATGCAAATGTATGACAAGATCACTAAAGCCAGTGTGAACAACAGAGTAACAAATGCAAAGTAAAAGCCTATTGTCTCTAAAAACCATGTATCTGAGCAGGAGAGCTGCAGAATGGGGAAGTAGTCACAGCAGAAGTGATCAATGATATTCGAAGCACAAAAGTCTAACTTGAGAAATAACATGAGCAATGGAAAGATGGTCAGAAACCCTCCCATCCATGAGGTGAGGACAAGAAGTGTGCAGACTTTCTGATTCATGATGAGGGTATAGTGCAATGGCTTGCAGATGGCAACATAGCAATCATAAGACACAGCGGTTAGAAGAAAGAATTCAGACACTCCCATGGAGATGAAGAAAAATAACTGAGTCAGACAATTGTTATAGGAAATGGTCTTGACTTTAGTGATTATTGCCTCCAAAAATCTAGGAATGGAAACACTGGTGAATATAATTTCTAAGGAGAAATTCCGGAGGAAGAATTACATAGAAGTCTTTAACTGGGAGTCTAGCAAGGTGAGAGTGATGATGGTTAGGTTTCCAGTGACACTTAATATATAAGCAATAAACAAAAAGATAAAAATCACAACCTGAACTTCTGGTGTGTCTGATATGCCCAAGAGCACAAATTCATTGATCATAGAGTGGTTTTTCATGCTGTCTTATTTTCCAAAAATCTATTGATTGAAATTTTCAAATGAAAATTTAATGTAAGAGAATTAAAGTTTAAATGTTGATATTACAATATCCAATGAAGTGAAATGATATCTGCTCACTCCTATTAAACAGAAAAATTATCTTGTTAAATGGAAAAATATTTGTAAGTATATGTATAAAGTCCCTTCAAAAATGATACAGAAAACTCTACATACAGTCATAATTTCTATATGTGTAGGATACCTTTGAACTATAGATTTATGTGACAATATTTTTTTCAAGGTTTAAAATACATTTCTTTTTTTTTATTAACTTGAATATTTCTTATATACATTTCGAGTGTTATTCCCTTTCCGGGTTTCTGGGCAAACATCCCCTCCCCCTCCCCTTCTTTCTGCGTGTTCCCCTTCCTCCCCCCAACCCTCCCCAACAATCTAGAGTCTTAGCAGGAAAACTGGTGCTCTTACTAGGATATTCAAATGAGGTCAGAAGGGTCAAACATATGGGGTCTCAGTCCTTCAAAGTTCTTTCTCTGATTCCTTCAACATATTCTCAATTCAACGCCTTTGTGTTTGCTGGATTCTGGAACATCCGGCTCCTGTTGGCCTGCACTTCTTTGCTTCATCCATCTTGTCTAATTGGGTGGCTGTATATGTATGGGCCCCATGTGGGGCAGGCTCTGAATGGGGTGTTCCTTCTAAAACTCCCTGCCAAGGGTATTCTTGTTCCCCTTTTAAAGAAGGAGTGAAGCATTCACATTTTGATCATCCATCAGAAAGTTTCATTTGTTCAGTCATCTAGGTTAATTCAAATTTATATATTGAGTGCATACCATGTGTGTTTTTCTGTGATTGGGTTAGCTCCCAGGATGATATTTTCCAAAAATGAACTATGATTTATGAAACGAGTAATAATTGTGTAGATGTACCACTTTCTGTATCCATTCCTCTGTTGAAGGGCATCTGGGTTCTTTCCAGCTTCTGGCTATTAAAAATAAGGCTGCTATGAACATAGTGGAGCACGTGTCTTTTTTATATGTTGGGGCATCTTTTGGGTACATGAACAAGAGAGGTATAGCTGGATCCTCAGGCAGTTCAATGTCCAATTTTGAGGAACCTCCAGACTGATTTCCAGAATGAAACAAGTTTTCTGATTTCACATATTATATGCTTTCAAGACTGAATGTATAACATTTTATTTCAGTTCTGTTACTATTTCAAAATTTCTATAATTTATTGATAGAAACCCAAGCATATTTACTAAACCTAAATGCTTTCATGGTTTTTTTCAACCTTAATACGTGTTTTTTTATATATATTTTTGGTTATGAGCCTAGCCTTTAATGGTTGAGTCATCTTTCCAACCCAGTATGTGTTATTTTTAAATGGCCAAGGAAGTAAATGATTGTAAACCCTGAAATGAGACTAAATATCT
The DNA here is from genome assembly GCF_011064425.1 of Rattus rattus. Classification (NCBI taxonomy): domain Eukaryota; kingdom Metazoa; phylum Chordata; class Mammalia; order Rodentia; family Muridae; genus Rattus; species Rattus rattus. Next base: position 7,806,432 of record NC_046159.1, read on the forward strand.
TTTATTATAAAACAATTAAAACTGGGAGATGGTGACACAAGCTTTAAATCTCAGCACTCAGGAAGCAGAAGGCCAATCTTTACTAGTTCAAGGACAGCCTGTATATTCAAGCTAGGGTTACACAAAGAGACTATATCTTGAAACAATTAAACAAGCAAAAAAATAAATAATGATTTGTGACAATTAAAACATGGACCAGGGAAAATAATTAATCAGAGCAAGAAATCAATAATGATTTTCTATAAATTCAGAGACATGTATTATTTTACATTTTTTACTAACTTTATTTGTGACTTCACATCTAAAATTTCTTGAGGACATAAAATACTCATACAAATTTTTTATCTCTAATTGTAATAGTGCCATCTTTCTCATAGAATTATCAGAATGATTAAAATTATCTATAGGATTTGTGTTCTCAAACCACAGAACTCTATACTGTAACCTTTATGACTTCTATCAGCCCTATTCTCTCCTGATATTAACAGACATCACAGAGTCTGTGGTGTTGTTCCACTTTTTGTGCTGTGCAGTTCAACAAGTTAAAAGTACTAAAGTTGAAAATAAACATTATTCACCATTCTATTTTAGTCTTCTGAGTCTCCCTGTTTTTTCTCTTTAAGAATATACATCTTTAGGTTTGGGGATTTAGCTCAATGGTAGAGCGCTTGCCTAGCAAGTGCAAGGCCCTGGGTTCAGTCCCTAGCTCCGATAAAGAAGAAAAAAAATATACATCTTTTCCATCAAAATGTCATCAAAACTGACAGATAAGTGTTACATGATTTACACAATACTTAAAATACACTAAAAGTAAAATTAACATAATTAAAATATTTAAATAATAATTTGAGAATCCTTGCTTTTTCCAGTAAATTCAACCTTTCAATGATGGATAAAAATGCATTTCTCCACAAATATCAAACACACTGTTTAGTATATATGGTCATATCACTCAAATATAAAGCCTTACAGTAGTCAGACATGCTGCCACTTAAAAACATAAAAGTACACATATTCGAAATATTCTTCAGAAGACAGTTTTGTCATTTGCTCTTACCTCTGTTTATTGTACTGAATCCTGCTACACTAAAAGGTACATGTGGAATGGCTTCTAAGGTTGCTAACAGTATGCCTCACTTAGAAATGAAAATAAATGTACCTTTAATCTTTTTTATCATTTCTCAGAAACTGGGTGTGCTATAAACATACTATTGTCATCCTTGCAATTCTTTAAGAAAACGAAGCAACTGATACTTTTTTAAGACAATAGAAGGTGAAACATTTTGCAGGTCTCTGGATAAGATAAAATTAAAAATTGCACAAACATAAATATAACTTTATCTTCTCTAGACAGTTTATAAATCCCTGAGACACTGAACTAAAGACAAACTTAATGCAAGCAGAAGTTCAAGACGTGGATGCAGTGATGTCACCACACATCTTTCTTAAAAAAACCAGACAATATAAAGATAGAGAAAAAGTGTATTAATCAACTGATAACATCCAATTTGGCTATCCTTTGGTCAAGCAACTTTCTTAATGAATGCATGGATTCAAGTCTATGCCCAGGAGATAATTTATTCTCAATTCAGTTGGGATTAGTTAAACCCAGGACTAAACTGCCCTACAATAGTATACTCTTTGACAGTTTAACTGATATTTTATAATTAATATGTTCTGCAACTGCAGAGAATTGGGAAATCAAAGGAGCATTACATTGATTGTCTTCAAAAGTTGAGATTGTGTCTTGTTCTTGTTTTTTATTTTATAATTTCAAGACTGATATTTGCTCCATCATATGAGATCCAGGGCTACAACAATGTACACAAACCTACTCTTGCCCTAACCTAGCAGCCACACATTTTCTTCAAGTCCTTTGATTAATATAAAAAAGATATACTATATTATGCCAAACTGTAGGTATTAAATAATGATACATTGAGATATTTTATTGTTTCTTATGTACTTTACTATATCTTATACAGTCTACAAGTACAGAAATGAGATTTTTACTACACAAAATATTCCACCGATTTCATATTTTGTTCTTGTTCTTTTAGTGAACATTGAGTAATGAATGCAATATTTTTCTTTTTTCTTTTTTATTGGTTATTTTATTTATATTTCAAATCTTATTCCCCTTCCCTCCACAAACCCCCTATCCTACCTCTCCCTGCCTCTATGAGTGTGGTTCCCCCACCCACCTGTAGGGTTATGGTGGGTGTTCCATCAGAGGGCTCAGCAACTACTCCTGGGACACAGGAGTTGACTAGGCTTACCCCACTTTGTAGCTTGGTGGATGTTAGGGAAGCCACAGAACACCACTCCAGGGGTGAGGAAGGGAAGCCTGAGGCACTTGAGGCACAGGACCACCAGAGGTGGCTTGAGCCAGGGCTATCTGGTTCTCTAGCTCTAGGGCATTCAGGCACCTCTGGATGCCACAGAAGAGGTAAGAATGGAGTAGGGGTCCATGGGCTGGATCTAACCCAAGGTTGAAGGAGAAATGAGGGGTTCTCTGGCTGGTCCCATGGGATAGCCATTGTCTTCATGGTATTGGGCTTGGCTTGGCTTGGTTGTAGGGCAGCCATGGCTGGGAGCACAGGGAGGCCTTCTACAGGAGATTAACTGGGGGCTCTGTAGGCAAAGCCTTCTTTGTTGCTCCCCATGGCAGATCCCAATAAAAAGAAGCAGTCCATGGTTTTAAGACATTCATTGTCATGGCAGAAAGTGGATCAGTAAAGCTGTACCCCACTTGTCAGGGTGGACCTGAGATTAAATACCTTTTGCAGGGAGAAGAGTCTGGGAAGAAAAGTTCATTGGCTAAGCCTTTTGGTACTTCATTAAGATGGATATCTGTCTTCAACCTATGCGACCTATAGTCACGTCCTCTACCTGTGGAGAGGTTTAGGGTATTACCCTTACATGACTGATGGCCACAAATCTATGGAGGGGTGTGGCTAGTGACAGGGGCCTGGATTCCCAAGAGTCAGGCAAAAATGCCTACCATCCCTTCAGAGTTACCAGGGTTTCTAGCATTAGCTCAACTAAGAACCAGGCTGCCTTTCATGGTCCCACTTCTCCTCTTTATTTTTTTTAAAAAGAGGTGTCACTGGAGTGATGGTGTCATTTCTAGTGAAAAATTTGGGTGGAATTCAAGTATACAAAAGAAAACACTACACAGGCCACAGTGATAGCACAACTAAGCCAGAGGGATAAGGAGGGGTGACGGTGAGGTGTTGGAAAGACAAGATTATTTAATCAAGTAATTTTTCCAAGGGTTGTACAGTCTTTGTATTAAAATTGATTTTAAACATTTGATTAATCTAGATTAACATCATGTTTTCTTCACTATCATGCAACTTCCCCAAGTTTAGTAGCCATTTGACTTTGACAAGAGAGTTCATCATCTATAGTCCTCTGTGTGTCTCAGCTGTCATCTGTGATCTCAGCGTGTATCTTGGGAGTCTTTAGTCAGGTGAGTTGACTGAAAGAAGGCAGCTTTATTGTACCAGAAAGGTCTGAGGAGATGAATCTCAGTTGGATCTGTGGGAATTGCACTGTAGATAAACCTGTAGAGTAATCACAACAGAGGAACAGAACCCCAGCAGGGGGATGTCTGTATAGGTTGGGTAGTGTGTGTTAAGCCTGTAATGGTTTGTTGGGAGCACATCATGGTCTGCTGTTATGAAACTAGAAAAGCAAGGGTGTTTGAGGAACTTGGTCATGGAAGGCTTCCTTTAAAGCGGCTTTGGATAGCTGAGGAAGAGATTAAGATGTTAACTATATGGATGACCCTGAAATAGGTAGTAATGAATATCCTAGTAAGAGCACCAGTGGAAGGGGAAAGGTCCTGCTAAACTGAACTAGATTGTTAGATGGCAATGGGGGATTAAATAATGGTTATCAGAATTAGGGGGTTTGACCTGTGGGGGGTTGATTTTAAACCTTAAAAAAAAATAAATAAATAAAAAAAAAAAAAAAAATGTTTTGCAAACAAATTGAAAAACTGGTTTTTTGGACATAAGATTTTAAACCTTAAAAAGAAATTTAAACAATTGAAATATTTTTGGACATAAATCACAAATGTTAGGGAGAAAATACACATTTAAATAAGAAGCGTGAAAATTTTGGGTTAAGAAACATGAACACTGACCCGAATCCCGTGGGAAGGAGAGGTAAATCTTCAGAGGGGCAGACATGCCTGGGAAGCCAGAAGAGACTACACTCTGCCCACATTTCTGACTCCAGAGGAAAACACCTAATGCCATCTGGGACCCTGGTGCACAGGGTCCCCGGGAAAAGGCTGCACAGGCCCTCCTGGTTGCTGCCCTCATGGAGAGCTCAAAAGCAGTCCCCCAGGAGCAACTTCAGCCATGGGACCACAGGTAAGACCAATTTTTCTGCTCCAAGAGACCTGCCTGGTGGACTCAGGACACACAGAGGCAAAATTCCTCTTGCACTGGACACTTCCGGTTTTTACCTGGAGCCCCAGCCCACAGTTCCCTGCTCCCAAACACCTTGGGAGAGAGAGCTCACCGCCCGGACAGGTGGGAACTCCTGAGACTGCAGAGCGGGAGAGACCACCAATACTGCCCACCCCTGCCCACATCCCTGGCACAAGAGGAAACTGTATAGGGCCTCTGGGAACCGGAAGATAGGGGCACTCAAGTGGCAGGTCCCTTGCAGTCCAGAAACTGCCCAAATATGAAGGGACCCAATCAAAAGCTCCCTGCACCCAAATCCTGTGGGAGGGAGCTAAACCTTCAGAGGGGCAGACACACATGGGAAGCCAGAAGAGACTAGACTCTGTCCACATTTTGTTGTGAGAAGATTACTTTCTTGCTTTTCCTAGGGTGTAGTTTCCCTCCTTATGTTAGAGTTTTCCATCTACTATCCTTTGTTAGGCTGGATTTGTGGAAAGATAAATTGTGTAAATTTGGTTTTGTCATGGAATATCTTGGCTTCTCCAGCTATGGTAATTGAGAATTTTGCTGGATATAGTAGCCCGGGCTGGCATTTGTGATCTCTTAGAGTCTATATGATATTTGTCCAGGATCATCTAGCTTTCATAGACTCTGGTGAAAAATCTGGTGTAATTCTTATATGCCTGCTTTTATATGTTACTTGACCTTTTTCCCTTACTGCTTTTAATATTATTTCTTTCTTTTGTATTTTTTGTGTTTTGACTATCATGTGATGGAAGAAATTCCTTTTCTGGTCCCATCTATTTGGAGTTCTGTATGCTTCTTGTATGTTCATGGACATCTCTTCCTTTAGGTTAGGGAAGTTGAATTCTATACTTTGTTGAAGATATTTACTGGCCCTTTAAGTTGGGAATCATCGTTCTCTTCTATACCTATTATTCTTAGGTTTGATCTTCTCATTGTTTCCTCAATGTTCTAGATTTCCTCAATGTTCAGAGTTAGCAGCTTTTTGCATTTTACATTATCTTTGATGGTTGTGTCAATTTTTCTATGGTACCTTCTGCCCCTGAGATTCTCTCTTCAATCTCTTGTATTCTGTTGATTATGCTTGCGTCTATGAACCATGATCTCTTTGCTAGGTTTTCTATTTTCAGGGTTGTTTCCCTTTGTGACATTTTTATTGTTTCTATTTCCATTGTAAGTCCTGAAATGTTTTGTTCAATTCCTTCACCTGTTTGGTTGTGTTTTCCTGTAATTTTTAAGGGATTATTGTGTTTCCTCTTTAAGGGCTTATCCTTGTCTACCTGTTCTATATTTCTTTAAGGAGGTTATTTATTTCCTTTTTAATGTCCTCTATCATCATCATGAGATGTGATTTTAACATCCAAATCTTGCTTTTCTGGTTTGTTTGGATATCCAGTATTTTCTATGGTGGAAGAACTAGGTTCTGATGATGCCAAGTAGTCTTGATTTCTGTTGCTTAGGTTCTTGTGCTTGCCTCTTGCCATCTGGTTATCTTGCTGTCTCTGGCTGGAACTTGTCCCTCCTGTGGGCCTGTGAGCATGTGATCTTAGGAGTGAGAGTGCTCCTGAGGGACGAGCTCTCTCAGGGTAAGTTTTGGGTCCAAGAGCTGTGGCACAGACCCAGGTCTGGGTGCAGATGGAAACCAGAAGGGTCCTGTCCTAGGCTTCCCTATGGCTCCAGCAACCTACATGCTCCCTGAGTTTCTCTCCTTGGACAGTCAATGGAGAGAAAGTTGTGTCCCATTTGTGTGCTGTGAGTTTAGGAGGGAGAGTGCTCCTAGCAGACCAGCTCTCTGCAGGTAGGTTTTACGTCCAAGGGCTGTGAGACAGCCCCAGTTCTGGGCTGAGGTGTGTTTCTTGTATGCAGCAGAATAATGGATCCTGTTTATGTATACAGTCTGTTAGTATGTATCTTTTTATTGTTGGGTGATGAGGGGATAGGGGAAATGGGAAGGTAGGGTGGGTGGTAGATAATGAACACTCAGAGGGGGCTTCTTCTTCTATAGGGAATAGAGGAAGGACTTATGTTTGGGGGTACTACATACAGAGGAAGGGCTAATATTGGGCTATAAAGTGAATAAATAAATGCATTAAATTAAAAAGAGAAGCTGAAAGGGTACATTGATAACACAGGCATTAAGATTAACAATTAGTAAATGGGATATCATGAAGCTAAAAAGCTTCTATACAGCAAAGGACACCATCATTTGAGCAATATGACAGCCTACAGTATAATAAAAACATCTATACAATTATACATCTGATAGAAAGTTAATATATATAATATATTTAATTTTTAAAGAAGCAAACACCAGGAAAACAAATAACCCAATTTGAAAATGTGTTATAGAAATAAAAGGAGTTCTCAAATGATAAAATACAAATGCCTGGGAATCTCTTAAAGAAATGTTAAATATTCTTAGTCAAAAGGAAATGACTTTAAAACTAATTTGACATTTCACATTACAGACCCACACATAAATCCACACGTGTATAATCACTTAATTTTTGATAAAGAAGACAGAAATACACAACATTAAGAAGTACACATCTTCAACAAATGGTGTTTGTCTTATTACTCATCTAAAAGAATAAAAATAGATCCATATCCACCATCCTGCACAAAACTCAAGCCAAATCGGATCAAAGACTTCCACATAAAACCATATACACTGAAGAACTTCACATAAGAGAAAGTGAGAAATAGCATTGAATGCATAAGCATAGGAGATGACTTCCTGAATAGAACACCAATGCAGTGGCGCAGCAGTGAAAGAGATACGTTCTTTCATTGCTGGTGGGAGTGCAAACTTGTACAGCCACTTTCAAAATCAGTTTGGCTGTTCCGCAGAAATTTTTGAATCAAGACAAAGCTATACCACTTTGGGGCATATACCCAAAGATGCTCCATCATAACACAAAAAGACTTGTTCATCCATGTTCATAGCAGCTTTATTTGTAATAGCCAGAAACTGGAAACAACCTAGACATCTCTCAACTAAAGAATGGATGAAGAAAATTTGGTACACTTACACAATGTATATTACTCATCTACTTTAAAAAAAAAAGTATCACGAGATTTTCAGGCAAATGGTTGGAACTAGAAAAAAATCATTCTGAGTGAGGTAACCCAGACCCAGAAAGACAAACATAGTACATAGTCATGTACCTGTTGCTCTACATCCTTGCCAGCATGAGCTGTCCCTTGTATTTTTTTAATCTTAGTCATTCTAACAAATATAAGATGAAATTTTAGTCATTTTGATTTTCATTTCCCTGATGGATAAGGATGTTGAACATTTCTTTAAGTGTTTCTCAGCTATTTGAAATTTCTCTATTGAGAAATCTCTTTTTAGATATTTACCCCATTTTAAAATTGGAGTATTTGATTTGTTAATGTCTAGTTTCTTGAGGTTTTTTTATACATTTTGGATAAGTGGATATTAGCTGTTATGTAAATGATAATCAAGCTGCAATCCATAGACCCAGAGAGGTTAGTTAAAGAGGAATATTCTAGCAACCAGACACATGGATCTCCTTGACAAGAGGAAATGGGTTTTGTGGATGGACTGGAGGTGGGTGAGGACAGGAACAGGAAGCATCAAGATGAGTGTGGAATGAAGGAAGAGAGTGCCGGGAGAAACAACTGGAACTGGGGTCATAAGGTGTGTGGAAACCTAGCATAGTGAAAACTTGGAATCTATGAGGATGACTCTAGTGAGGACTCAGCATATGGAGTAATTGAGGATATGGAGTCTGAATTGGTCACCTTTAATTACCAGGCAAGGCTTCAGTGGTTGCTATGGGTTGCATTCAGTTAAGTTGTTAGCGAAGGAGAACCCATGGAGACTCCTAAAACCAGGATGGTGCTAGGACAGAGTGCTACTTTCTGCAAACTGACACCACCTGCTTTCTGCAAAACTTAGGCTCCATTGCAAAGAACAACATCCACAAAACTCATTGGAAAGGTCAAACTGGTGTCTGCGTGGAACCTTCACCCTGACATTCTCGTCTCTTTGGTAGGGGAAGGTAGTCTGCAGGATATGGATAGAGAATCCAGGACACCAACCCAGCCACAAATCTCTCGACCAATCATCTGTTCTGCTGGAAAAATTGCTGGGGCAATGGTGTCACAGACACCATGGAGTGGCCAACTAATGTTGAGTTTAACTTGATATCTACACTACAAGGGGAAGCACATGTCCTGCACTGTCTAGGTGGCCAGAATCCAGAAACTAGATATCCTAGAGAACTAGATGGGGAAAAAATCAATGAAATGATTACTAATGATATTGTTATACTCATAGATTGGTGCCTTCTCCAGTTGTCATCAGAGAGACTTTTTCCAGCAGCAGTTGGGACTTGAGCCAAGATCCACATCCAGATATTATATGGAGACAGAGTCTAAATTGGACATCAGGGAATCCCACAGAAGTAGGAATCAGAGGGGATGGACACCATGACAATGTGTCCCAGTGAATCAACTAAGCTGGGCTCATATGGGTTCACAGAAACTAAAACAATAAACACAGGGCCTGCAATGGTCTATACCAAGTCCTCTGTGTATGTGTTATGGCTGTTAGCTTGATGGTTTTGTGAAACTCCCAATAGTAGGAGTGAGTGTCTCTGACTCTTTGTCTATACTTGGAACTCTTTTCCTCCTATTAGGTTGCCTTGTTGAGCCTCAATCTGAGGTCTTTCACCTTGCCTAATTGTATCTTGTTTTGTCCTATTTGGGTGCTATCTCTTAGAGGCCTGCTCTTTTCTGAAGGAAAGCTAAGGGGGAGTATATCTGGAAAGGAGGGAGGTGGAGAGGAACTGGGAGGAGGTGATGGAAGGGAAACCGTAGTCAGGATGTATTATATGAAAGAAAAATAGTTTTTAAGTTTTAAAAAAGTATGTATGTGTAATCCAGGGGGAAGAGCCTAAATGGAGATACAGAGAGGTATAGCAGAAATTCAGGATAGATGAAAAACTGCATATTACTGTATACGCTAATTAAACAATCCTAATTTTTATTTCAAATGGAGAAGGTATCTTGCTGCTCCCAGAAGCTATAGATTGGGAGGTAGACTATTCCAGTATCAGCTGCATATTGCCCTGAGAGTTGTTGTCTATAGAGTCCTAGAGCTGCATATATTTTGAATGCTAATTGTTCTCCCAAAAAAACTGTTTGCACAAAGGGTCTGCATGTGGTTTTTGGGAACCTGCCCCCAGTTGGTCCTGGTTGGTAAATAAAAATACCAGCAGCTAATAGCTGGGAAGGACAGACAGAGGCAGGATTTTAGGATGTTCTGGACTTTGAACCAGAGTAGAGAAAGAAGGAGATCCGACATGCGAGGAGAGTGTGGAGAGAGGAAAATCATGGGGTAGAGAAGCAAGGAGAGTGCTCTGGGCTTTGGGTCAAGAAAGTGTGGTCTAGACTTGGAGTTAAGAGCAGTCAAGATGGAACATGGAAGTGATTAAGTGATAACTCAGAATTATCAGTGGAAGGTAGATTCTAGCAGCATGGAAGCTAGACAGTCTCCCAGCTATTGTGCTGCTTAAGGGATACTAAAATATAAAGGCTGTGTGTGTGTGTGTGTGTGTGTGTGTGTGTGTGTGTGTGTGTGTGTGTTATTTGGGAACCTTGACGATTGAGGCAGGTAGCAAACCATGAGATGGGATTTAATAATTATTTAGTTAATTCAACAGAGTCCTCTAGAGGCTCCCAAATAGTAAAGTCTGTTGCAATTGATCTTGATACCACGTGTTTTACAAAAACAACAAATAGAAATCAAGCTGGAACTAAACTAATCCTCCCTTTTGGCTAGTGTTCGTAGTCCTATTCAAACTTCTGGGGAGAAAAACTCATCAACAGCCTTTCTAAATTATAAAGCCAGAAAGCAACAATACTGTGAGATGGGCAGGATGTTCCCACAGCTGCAATACTAGTATGACTGTTTTTGAGGTAATCATTACTCTCTAATTGTATCTGAGATACCATGGGAGGGAATACATACTTAATCATCAAAAGCTTATGGTTAAGGTGTCACAGCTCCAAGGAGGGATTTACTACTGATGTTTTGCTAAATGGACATATGCCAAGCTGCCCTCTACATGTGTAATTTTTATACTGATATAGTGCTGCTCCTAGCCTTGATAATAGATGCTACATTTTAGTGGGTAATGGTAAACAAAAAGATTTGCAATTTAACAAAGTGCTAAAAATAAATGATTGTTGAGTCCTTAACAGTAAATAGTACACAAATATTACCACCCACACAGGAAACACAGAAGAAAGGACAGAAAGACTATAGCAACTGGAATATGAAAGGAATTCTGTGAAGCACAATCTTCTGGATATGACATGATTGTTGAGAATGTCACAGAGCAGTGGCAGCTACCTATACAAGACTCACATCAAAAATTCAAAAGATAAGAAAATAGAACAGATATATTTAGGAGAAAGTAGGCAGTCAGTGGGAGTGTGACGGTACAAGGTTTGAAGGGATGAATATGATCACAATGCAATATAATACATACATATATATATATATAATTTCATATAATATATATATATATATATATGAAACCCACAAAGATTAAAAATAAAAGAAAAACACCAATATTATAAAAAACCTTGTACAGGCTGGTTTTGTGTGTCAACTTGACACAAGTTAGAGTTATCACAGAGAAAGGAAACTCCCTTAAGGAAATGCCTCCATGAGATCAAGCTGTTACACATTTTCGTAATTAGTGATCAAGAGGGGAGAAGCCAGTCCATTGTGCATGGTGCCATCCCTGGGCTGGTCGTCCTGAATTCTATAAGAAAACAAGCTGAGCAAGCCAGAGAAAGCAAGCCAGCAAGCAGCATCCCTCCATGTCCTCTGCAACAGCTCCTGCCTCCAGGTTCCTGCCCTTGTGTGAGTTCCTGTCCTGATTTCCTCTGATGATGAACAGTAATATGGAAGTGTACGTTGAATAAATCCTTTCCTCTCCAACTTGCTTCGTGATTATGATGTATTTGTGCAGGAATACAAACCCTTAGAAAAACCATATAAAAGTTATACCTTTCTCAAAGTTATAATGCTGCCATAGAATCCTTAAAGACACTAATTTTTGTAAATTTCATATGTCTACTTCTTAACAATTCTCAAATTTGGTAGAATATTTTTTTAAAGTATGTCCTAGTGATTTATTCAAAATTTATTGCCGTCTGTTGCTCCCTTTTTGCTCCTACTTTAATGAGAGTCTTGTGTTCTATTTCTTCATTAGTTTTGTTAATATTTTCTTGAATAGATTTTCATATATACATACTTATAAACAATTTTATTGGACATATTTTATTTACATTTCAAATATTATTCCCTCGCCCAGTTTTCTGTCCATAAGTCCCCTATACGTCCCCTTCTATAAAGGTGTTCCCCTCCCCATCCACCAACCATTGCACACACCACAGACATTCCCTTACACTGGGGGCCCAACCTTGACAGCACCAAGGGCTTCTGCTTCCTTTGGTACCAAACAAGGACATCCTCTGCTACACATGCAGATGGGGCCATGGGTCAGTCTTTGGGTAGTAGTTTAATCCCTAAGAGCTCTGGTTGGTAGGCATTGTTGTTCTTATGGGGTTGCAAGCCCCTTCAGCTCTTTCAAACTTTTCTCTAAATCCTCCAACAGGGATGCCATTCTGTTCAATGGTTGAACATTTCAACCATTCAAACGTTCAATGGTTTGCTGCAAGCATTCACCACTGTATTTGTCATACTCTGGTTCTGTCTATCAGGAGACACCTATATCGAGTTCTTGTCAGCATACACTTCTTAGCTACATCCATCTTATCTGGTTTTGGTGGCTGTATATATATGGGCCACATGTGGAGCCATCTAGGAATTGTTGTTCCTGCATTCTCTGCTCCAAACTTTGTCTCCATCTCCCCTCCTATGAATATTTTTGTTCCTCCTTTTGAGAAAGAGTGAAGCATCCACACTTTGGTCATCATTCTTCTTGAGTTTCATGTGGTCTGTGAATCATATCATGGGTAATTGAGATTTTGGGCTAATATCCACATATCAGTAGGAGCATACCATGTATGTTTTTCTGTCATTGGTTAACCTCACTCAAGATGTTATTTTCTAGTTCAATAAATTTTCCTATGAATTTCATGAAGCCATTGTTTATGATAGCTGAGTAGTACTCAATTGTGTAGATATACCACATTTTCTGTATCCACTCCTCTGTTGAAGGGCATCTGGGTTCTTTCCAGCTTCTGGCTATTATAAATAAGGCTGTTATGAACATAGTGGAGCATGTGTCTTTGTTTTATGTTGGAGCATCTTTTGGGTATATGCCCAGGAGAACTATAGCTGGGTCCTCAGGTCCAATTTTCTGAAGAAATTCAGACTGATTTCCAGAGTAGTTGTACCAGTTTGCAATCCCACCAAAAATGGAGGAGTGTTCCTCTTTCTCCATATCCTCACCAGCATCTGCTGTCGCCCGAGTTTTTAGCCATTCTGACTGGTGTGAGGTGGAATCTCATGGTTGTTTTGGTTGGCATTTCCCTGATGACTAAGGATGTTGAGTATTTCTTTAGGTACTTCTCAGCCATTCGATATTCCTGAACTGAGAATTTTTCTTTACGTCTGTACCCCATATTTGAAAGGGGTTATTTGACTCTCTGGAGTCTAACTTCTTGAGTTCTTGGTATATTTTGGATATTAGCTCTCTGTCAGATATAGAATTGTTAGAGATCTTTTCCCAATCTGTTGGTTGCCATTTTGTCCTAAAGATAGTGTTTTTGGCCTTACAGAGGCTTTGCAGTTTTATGAGGTCCCATTTGTCCATTCTTGATCTTAGAGCATAATCCATTGTGTTTTATTCAGGAAATTTTCCCCAGTGCCCATGTGATAGACTCTTCCCCACTTTTTCTTCTATTAGTTTGAGTGTATCTGGTTTGATGTGGAGGTCCTTGAGCCAACTGGACTTAAGCTTTGTACCGGGCAATAAGAATGGATCAACCTGCATTCTTCCACATGCTGACCTCCCATTGAACCAGCACCATTTGTTGAAAATGCTATCTTTTTCCCATTGGAAGGTTTTAGCTCCTTTGTCAAATATCAAGTGAGGATAGGTATGTGGGTTCATTTCTGGATCTTCAATTCTATTCCACTGACTTACCTGCCTGTCTTTGTGCCAATAACCCTACAGTTTTTATCACTTTTGTTCTGTAATACAGGTTGAGGTCAGGGATGGTGATTCTCCCAGAAGTTCTTTTATTGTGGAGTATAGTTTTCTCTATCCTGGAATTTTTGTTATTCCAAATGAATTTGCATTTTGCTTGTTCTATCGCTATAAAGAATTTAGTTGGAATTTTGATTAGGATTGCATTGAATCTGTAGATTGCTTTTGGCAAAATGGCCATTTTTAATCCTGCCAATCGATGAGCATGGGAGGTCTTTCCATCTTCTGAGATCTTCTTCAATTTCTTTTTTCAGAGACTTGAAGTTCTTTTCATACAGTTCTTTCACACATGCTTGGTTAGAATAACACTGAGGTATTTTATATTATCTGGGACTATTGTGAAGAATGTCATTTGTCTAATTTCTTTCTCAGCCTGTTGATCCTTCTAGTAGAGGAAGGCTACTGTTTTGTTTCAGTTATTTTATACTCAGCCATTTTGCTAAAGTGTTTTATCAGGCTTAGTAGTTCTCTGGTGGAACTTTTGGGATCACTTAAGTATACTATCATATCATCGGCAAATAGTGATATTTTGACTTCTTCCTTTCCGATTTGTTACCCCCTTTGACCTCCTTTTGATATCTGATTGCTCTGGCTAGAAGTTCGAGTACTATTTTGAATAAGAAGGAAGAGAGTGGGCAGCCTTGTCTAGTCCCTGATTTGTGGTTTCTATTGAGAGATTTGCAGTAATTCTGATGTGTTTGCCTTTATGTGTAACTTGTTCTTCTCTCTTCTGGCTTTCATTATTTTTGGTTTATTCTCTATTCTTAAGGTTTTGACTGACTGGTTGTGGTGGTGGACCACAGTAGGATTTGCTGAAGGAGATAGAGGCAGGAGGATCACAAGTCCCAGGCCAGCCTGGGAGACACATTTAGAAAAAAAAAGTTTTGACTGTAATATAATATGATGTTATTGTCTGGATCTTGTCTATTTGGTGTTTAAATGTTTCCTGAACCTATCTATATGATTGCTTCTTTACATTTAGAGAAGTTTCTGCTATGATTTTAATAAGTACATTGTTTATGCCTTTAACATGTTCTTCTCCTTTTATTTACATAATTGATTACAGAAGAGAGAAGAACAAGTTACATTGATATATATATATAATTTTCTTCTTATTGTATCTTTTTAATCCTGGTTGAATTTTTAGGGTCTCTTGGGTATAGAGTCATGTCTTGATGGACACAGAGTTATTCATGGGTTGTACCTGTACCTTGGAGGAATAAATTAAACATCCTATTTAGGGCTGGGAGTTCAATAAATGACTCAAACTCAGTATTTGTCCAGGTACAAGTCTACGCATTAAACTTCCAATGCAAACGAGATAAGTGAAGCTACCACCCCTTATTTAAAAAAGGCTCTTTTTACAGCAAATGGAGACCATCACAGAAAACTTCAACAGGACACAGTGCAAGGGTGATAGATGGTAGGGAACACAGGGCCAGTGGATAAATCTACATCACAATGATCACATCTCTAGAACATCATGGAAGATGGAGCAAAATGATTGTTAAGTGTCAGAATACCACAGAGCTCTGCAACAGGCTCTCCTAAAAATGTATGCATGCACAAGATTGTAAAATATCAATATCAATAGACATGTTCATGTGGAAGAAGGGAAATTTCATGGGGTCCCAGCCATAGACAAAGAACTGCAGGGTGTTTATGATTGCTGGGAGAATTAGCCCTTCAAGGAATGAGCTTTCTTGTTGGTTGTCCATTGTAGAGTTGTCAGCCCTTAAGCCATATGTATGCAAACAACAAAAACAGAATCAGGAGATTGTGTAAGTGTGTATGCATGTGCATATATATATATATCTATACATATATAAAAATCAAGAAAGAAAAAGAGGCTACCTATTTGAGCAGGACATGGAAGAGTTACGAATGAAGGTATCTGTGATGGGCTAGAAGGAAGAAAGGAAAATAAGAAATTATATCATTCTATTTCAATTAAATCTTATTAAAAGTTTTCAACAATAAAAATTTAATTATCAATAAATAAAATGTAAACTATAATGGAATTATATAGGATTTTTTTCAATAACATCAAGCAATATTTTTCCCTTGGTAGAATGAGTTTTAAACTCTCTGTATGATATTTCAGGTAGAGAACTGCATTGGTGGGGAAGACACAGTTTACAGTTCTAGTTTAAATCTGGAAAACTAAATCAGTATTATGTATTGTTCCAATGGCATATAGACCAACCACCTTTGGAAGAGAGTTTCCCACACTACAGCACAGCTGCAGTTCAACTTCCACTTTAATGATATATTGGGTTCCACAGCTCTGTTTAGGGAAAACAGAGTGGGATCCTTTCTGTAGTTTCCTCCTGACTTAGGCAGAGAACTTTGAGAGCAAGACTGTCTCAGCCCTCAGACTCACATTTCTGTCCCCTTACTTTCTCCCCTAAGTATACATGACCATTGGTTCTGTTCAGCTTTGAGTTCTTCAGATCCCCTTCCACTATGGTATTCAACTGTGTAAGTTGTAGGGAGTTTGGAGAAGGAAGAGGGAAACCCTTCACGTGCATTACTGCCAAACTCACCCATTGTCCTTATGAAAGAACTTGCCACCAACCCCTAGTCTCATACATAAATCCCCTTTCTCTGTGTCCATGACGGTTTACAGGGCAATTGGTCCAGACTCTGCTCTAGCTCATCACAGTGTTGATGTGAATGGGGAAGAGAGGGTAAAAGCCAATGTCAGAAATTTTCTACTGACAATAACAGTGTCCTGCTTCAGTGTTCAACTCCCAGGTGTCCCCCACCCCAATTATGCATCTAGTCCTTGGTCATCCAGCTAATTATTAAGGCAAGAATTTCCTGTAGTTTGCCCTAACATTCTCCAAGCCACTGATGGCAGCTGAGAACTTTCCATAGCCTCTCCCACCTATTTTCTCACAAAAAAAAATCTCAGCTAGTATTGTTAACATCCATTTACAACTATGATTTCTTTAAGGAATAAAAATGCCAGTGTTTCAACCATCCTGCCTTATTTTCTTTCACAAAGTTAAATGGATGAGGCTGCTAAATGCTGTTTTATCCAGAAGTCTTTCAGTGTTCTTTAAGTAGTACTTATAATCATTTTGATACAACTATATAACAAACTACTACAATAAAAGCAGTAAGTTGATTATGTGATTGTATATATTTTCTACATTTTCCTTAACTAATTAAAATTTCTCAAATATATTAAATGATTCACATAACAAGATTTAAATAAGAAATGTGGTTTTTATTAGATCTCCCCTTAGGGTTTGTTTCAGTTTATGTATTATGTATTATGTCTAAGCCTATAGATTCGTACATAACCAGATTCTTCTATAGTCTTGATGAACTCTATACAATGTTGTATCCTTCTGTCTCCAAAGACACTGTCTCTGAAGAAGCACAGTGTAGCATAATTTTTTAAACCTGAAATTAGGTTACTCTGAAGATTCATTAGTGAGTGTACATCACCAGGGATTATGTTTATTTAGTTAGTCGCATCTTTACCAAATAAGCAAAGATTAAGCTAGAAGAAGATGCTCATGGCTCTGATAAGTCAGAGTAACAAGAATCACAAGTAGAAATCATTGTTCACATCCTGCAGCCTTCATATCAGTGATTTGTTGGTTTTCTTTTACAGGAAGAAGGCTTAAACAGTATAATAAGGAAGTCCAAGAAACTGAATACAGATGGATTCTGCCAAGGTGTCCATGCATCCTCAAGCAGTCTCAGGCTTGACAGTGGCAAAGGTAACTAGGAGATGATATGAATAGTCATGTCAATTATCATTTTAATGAAGGAATTTTAAGACTTCAAACTTCAACAACCAATAAAATCTAACATTAACAGTCACAATCAATATTCTTGTCTTTACTATATTTACTTTGTTTGATCTCAGTTTTTTTATACCTTGAAAAACTTTAATTCATAAAATGAGGCATAAATATATGATAATTTCTATATTTTATAAAGTATTCTTTTAATTTATATAACAAAATTTCCTTGCATATATAAATGCAATCTTGGAGGCTTTTATATAATAATAATATATAGCATTTAAGTATTAAAATCAGCTGGTCACACATGCCTATAAATCTCATCATGTGAAAGGATGACAGAATAAATAAATAAACATTTTGATGGCTGTTGATATATCTTTCACCTTTATTAAGAATCTCGAATTAATAATAATAATAATAATAATAATAATAATAATAATAATATATCCATGCCCTACCCCCAAAGAATGACAAATTGGTGAACAGTGAATTACCTCATTAGAAATCTCTCTCCTCATTTCATTTTGAAAATAGAATAAACAAAAGTCAGCTAGCTACATCAATAGCACTGACTACTAAGAAATAGCAGTGACAATGTTAATCTTTACCTCAACGGCATGATCTCTGTCCCCTCTGAGACTAGATGTAGAGTAGGTAGAAGAAATTTTTGAAAGCATCCAAGGAAAAGAAGGTGATTCCTCTGTTTTCACCTATAAAAATAAATAAAGCCAAATGTTGGTCTCTCGAAGAACCAAAGTAGTTAATTTTGGTGAAGCATATGTGTAATCCTGAGAGGAGACTGAGACTGGAGGATTGCGCTTTAGAAGTCACCCTGCATTAAATATCAATATCTTATCTGAAAACAGTTTTAACTAAAAAAATTACCAAAAAATATATAATTAACTACCAATTTGACTTCATGCAAAATGTAAATAAACAAAGTCCATATGAAAATGTTTTGCATTAGAAACCCAAAGAGAAAGGAAATATCTTTGTAGATATCTGATTGGAAAATACGCAATAGACAAATACATTTAGAAGCATCTGTTAGACAACCAGTTCAATGTGGAATTGTCTGAGTTCTGCCAAGTTGTATAATAAAAAAGGGGATGGGGTGGTGCACATTCCAAGATTTGATTCCTAAACCAGTGTTCTTTGTGCATTAATAACAGGTAATGGTTCTTAGGGTTGCAGAGACAGGAGTTTCCAGTACCACAGTTGTCAAACTTGCAGGAAGCTCTCTGGAAGATTTTAGACTAGAGCTGGAAAAATGAAAATCAACCAGGTTAGCTGGGAATAGAGCACTCTATTCTAGTGGTGGCTAAAAATCTGTCACAGGGAAGTGGAACATTTTAAAGCATATTACCTTTCTTGAAAAGAACATGTTACTAGAATGGGTTGTGTCTGAAATATGTTCAAATTAATATGTCATGTCACAACTGAGAATTAAAATGGCTATGAAAAAATAGAGATATAGGTATAATGGAGATCACCTGAATAATGGTAATTTAAGGCCTAAGAACTGATGAAAATGCCATATTTTTTAAGTAAAAACATAAAATTTTAATAACATTGTCAACAGTCTAAAACAAACAAAAGAATCAAATCGACTCTCACAACCTCATAATTTGTAGAAAAGCCATTGTTTCTAACTGAATTTGCAAATGTTCATTCCAAATTAAATGATACCATTTACATATACATATGTACTCAATTGTGTCACAATATTTTCTGTTAAATTGGATTAGTCATTTTCCTTATTCTTTCATTCCATGTGTTATATTGAGGTTAAGGCTAGTCTATGTGTGAAAAGTAGATTCAAATGTGATGTGATGGGATAGGGAATCATCACAGACTACATATTTGTAATTTATTTTTCAAAGTATTCCTTGAGAGGATGTGTGTTCTCTGGATAATTATATCACACTTTAAAGGTTTCTCTGCTATGTATGACCTTGAATTCTTAAGTGATCACTAAGGGACAGAGAAACCCAATAAGGAGGCAGTATCATGGGAACAACTACGGAAATGTGTGCGGGGCATGGGGGTGTTTATAGGCATGTGGTACACATAGCTGAGTTGATATGTATGCATGCACTGTATATTGATAAATGTTAAGTCTGCAAGTCTTCAGGAGAAAAACATAAAATTTCAGTAAACTAAATTAAATGTTTCAAGTACAAAGTTCCAAGAGAGACCAGAAGTGTCTGTATTGCGGAAAGCTCACTCACATTGTCCATCTTGTTTCAGCACTTTTCAAAGGAGCAACATATTTGGAAAAATGTATCATAAAATTCTATCCAATCTTAAAAATTGTTGAGCCAAAAGGGGTTTTTGCTTCATATAAAATAACAGAACCCAAGGAGTTAGAAGTCCTTCCACAACATGCATTTAAAGGGTAATTTTTTGAGGTATAATGAATAAGAAAAATCTGGCAAATTTAAACAGAATGTGTATTTAAAAGACTAAATGTTCTATGCAGATCTAAAAAAAACAGAAATCAAAGATGAGGAACCACACTGTCACAACCTTCATCTTACTTGGACTGACAGATGACCAACAACTGCAGGTTCTTATCTTTATCATTCTCTTCTTCACCTACTCACTGAGCATAACTGGAAATCTGGCCATCATCTCCCTCGTCTTAGTGGATCCTCACCTTAAAACAGCCATGTATTATTTCCTTAAAAACTTTGCTGTCTTAGAGATCTCCTTCACATCTGCAAGCATCCCCAGATACCTGTATAGCATAGCAACAGGTGACAAAACAATTACCTATAATGCCTGTGTTGCCCAAGTATTTTTTACAGACCTCTTTGGTGTAACTGAATTTTTCCTTCTAGCTGCCATGTCCTACGACCGTTATGTGGCCATCTGCAGGCCACTGCACTATTTGACTACCATGAATACCGCTGTCTGCAGAAGACTTGTGTTTTGTTGTTGGGTAGCTGGTTTATTTATTTTAATTCCCCCACTTAGCCTCGGCCTAAATCTGCAGTTCTGTGATTCTAATATCATTGATCATTTTATCTGTGATGCTTCCCCTCTCCTTAAAATCTCTTGTTCAGGCACTTGGTTCATGGAGCACACAGTTCTCATCTGTGCTGTACTGACTCTCATTATAACGCTGGTGTGTGTTGTTCTCTCCTATGTTAATATCATCAAGACAATTCTTAAATTCCCTTCTGCCCAACAAAAGCAAAAAGCCTTTTCTACCTTTTCTTCCCACATGATTGTGGTTTCTATCACCTATGGCAGCTGCATCTTCATTTATGCATCAAGCCTTCTGCAAAAAAGGAGGTGGCCATCAATAAGGGTGTGATGGTTCTCACTACTTCCATTGCCCCTATGCTAAACCCCTTCATCTACACACTTAGGAATAGGCAAGTCAATCAAGCCTTCTGTGATTCAATAAAAAGAATTATAGCATTTTTCAAGAAATAAGGCAGGGTGAAACCCAGTAACCATGCAACAGTAAACTTCCCAAACTTCTTAGTCAAGTTGATTTTTCCTGAACACTCTTTCCCATTGTATTCAACAGACATTCCTGCTCCCACAAACCTCTATTAGGATCACAACCTTCCATATGTGCTACTAGCTTTCAGAAATCATAACCCTGTTTCACTTGAAAATAAAGAATACCAGAAAATGATAACGTAAAATAAAACAGAGAAGGGATTGCCAGCTTTTAGACCTTAAGCAAAAAAAGTAAGTCACATTGTTTCTTCTAATTCAAAACTTTCAACTGATTAATTCACTAACTCATTTAATGGATATTAGTGTGTATTGTTCCTAAGGTAGGTACTATTTAGGTCCTAAAAACAGGGAAGGACACAAATAAAAGCAAAAAACAAAAAAACACAATCACACCCCCTCCCCCCCATGTACCCTCAGAAATACAAAGGAGAAATGGAAATAAGACAGTGAGCAGATAATGTTGCAAATGCATAGGAGGAATACTTTTCACTATAGTTCTATCATTTTTTGATATAGATAAGATAGAGACAATTGTGCTAAAATAAGTCAGGCACAGAGAGGCAAGAATGTGCGTTGTAGAAGGGCTGACCGAAGAGAAGTTGAGAATTGATTTGTGTTGTCGGAAGCTAGAATGATAATGAAGAAGAGAAAGCTGAGGAAAGATTAATTAAATCACAGGTAGGTAGAAGGCAAAAGTTCCACTGAGATGTTGCAAGTATCATGATGGTATTGGTAATGATAGCATACTATATAAGTCTGAAAACTTGAAAACAAATTTTGAATGTGTTTATCATACAGAAATCATTAATATTGAAAGTACAACATTTAAATTCTGACTTTACTATTTCACAGTGTTCTCTTCTATCAAGGCATCACATGATACTTTATGAATACCTTTATGTTTTAATGCATCCTTAAATAATTACTATGTAATAAAATAACCTTAAAAATAAAAAGGCTTACACTGGAATAGATATTTGCCATGAAAGAAAATAAGAATTTGATATCATAAAAAAACATCAAAATAATAATTTTCAGTTCCTTTTTTTTTCATCTTCACTAACTTCGGTATTTCTTATTTACATTTCGATTGTTATTCCCTTTCCCAGTATCCAGGCCAAAAACACCCTAAGACCTCCCCCTCCCCTTTTGTATTAGTGTTCCCCTCCCCATCTTCCCCCCATTAACACCCTCCCCCCAACAATCACGTTCACTGGGGGTTCAGTCTTGGAAGGACCAAGGGATTCCCCTTCCACTGGTGATCTTACTAGGGTATTCATTGCTGCCTATGAGGTTGTAGCCCAGGGTCAGACCATGTATAGTCTTTGCGTAGTGTCTTAGTTCCTGTAAGTTCTGGTTGGTTGGCATTGTTGTTCATATGGGGTCTCAAGCCCCTTCAAGATCTTTTAGTCCTTTCTAAGATTCCTTCAACGGGGGTCCCATTCTCAGTTCAGTGGTTTAATGATGATCTTCGCCTATGTATTTGTTGTATTCTGGCTTTGTCTATCAGGAGAGATCTATGTCTGGTTCCTGTCTGCCTGCACTTCTTTGCTTCATCCAACTAATCTAGTTTGGTGGCTGTATATGTATGGGCCACATGTGTGGCAGGCTCTGAATGGGTGTTCCTTCTGCCTCTGTTCTAAACTTTGCCTCCCTATTCCCTCCCAAAGGGTATTCTTGTTCCCATTTTAAAGAAGGAGTGAAGCATTCACATTTTAGTCATCCTTCTTGAGTTCATGTGTTCTATGCATCTAGGGTAATTCGATCATTTGGGCTAATATCTACTTACCAATGAGTGTAAACCAAGTATTTTTGTTGTGATTGGGTTACCTCACTCAGGATGATATTTTCCAGTTCCAACCATTTGCCTATGAATTTCATAAAGTCACTTTTTTGATAGCAGAGTATTATTCCATTGTGTAGATGTACCACATTTTCTGTATCCATTCCTCTGTTGAAGGGCATCTGGGTTCTTTCCAGCTTCTGGCTATTATAAATAAGGCTGCTATGAACATAGTGGAGCATGTGTCTTTTTTATATGTTGGGGCATCTTTTGGGTATATTCCCAAGGGAGGTATAGCTTGGTCCTCAGGTAGTTCAATGTCCAATTTTCTGAGGAACCTTCAGACTGATTTCCAGAATATTTGTACCAGTTTGCAATCCCACCAACAATGGAGGAGTGTTCCTCTTTCTCCACATCCTCGCCAGCATTTGCTGTCACCTGAGTTTTTGATCTTAGCCATTCTCACTGGTGTGAGGTGAAATCTCAGGGTCGTTTTGATTAGAATTTCCATTATGACTAAAGATGTTGAACATTTCTATAGGTGTTTCTCATCCATTTGGCATTCCTCAGCTGTGAATTCTTTGTTTAGCTCTGATACCATTTTTAAGAGGGTTATTTGTCTTCCTGCAGTCTAACTTCTTGAGAACTTTGTATATTTTGGATATAAGCCCTCTATCGGTTGTAGGATTGGTAAAGACCTTTTCCAAATCTGCTGGTTGCCATTTTGTCCTAATAACAATGTCCTTTCCCTCCAGAAGCTTTGCAGTTTTATGAGATCTCATTTGTCGATTCTTGATCTTAGAGCATAAGCCATTGGTGTTTGGTTCAGGAAATTTTCTCCAGTACCCATGTGTTCAAGATTCTTTCCCACTGTTTCCTCTATTAGTTTGAGTGTATCTGGTTTGATGTGGATGTTCCTGATCCACTTGGACTTAACTTTTCTACAGGGTGATAAGCATGGATCGATCTGCATTCTTCTACATGCTGACCTCCAGTAGAACCATCACTATTTGCTGAAAATGCTATCCTTTTTCCATTGGATGGTTTTGGATCCTTTGTCAAAGATCAAGTGACCATAGATGTGTAGGTTCATTTCTGGGTCTTCAATTCCATTCCACTCATCTATCTGTCTGTCTCTGTACCAATAACATGCAGTTTTTATCACTACTGCTCTGTAATACTGCTTGAGTTCAGCGATAGTGATTCCCCTGGAAGTCATTTTATTGTTGAGGATAGTTTTAATTCTCCTGATTTTTTTGTTATTCGAGATGAATTTGCAAATTGTTCTCTCCAACTCTCTGAAGAATTGGATTGGTATTTTGATGGGGATTGCATTGAATCTATAGATTGCTTTTGGTAAAATGGCCATTTTTACTATATTAATCCTGCCAATCCATGAGCATGGGAGATCTTTCCATCTTCTGAGGACTTCTTCAATTTCTTTCTTCAGAGTCTTGAAGTTCTTATTGTACAGATCATTCCCTTGCTTGGTTAAAGTCACACCAAGGTACTTTATATTATTTGGGACTACTATGAATGGTGTCATTTCCCTAATTTCTTTCTCAGATTGTTTCTCTTTTGTGTACAGGAAGGCTACTGATTTATTTGAGTTAATTTTATACCCAGCCAATTTGCTGATGTTGTTTATCAGGTTTCGTAGTTCTCTGGTGGAACTTTTGGGATCACTTAAATATACTATCATAACATCTGCAAATAGTAATATTTTGACTTCTTCTTTTCCACTCTGTATCCCTTTGATCTCCTTTTGTTGTCTGATTGTTCTGGCTAGAACTTCAAGAACTATATTGAATAGGTAAGGAGAGAGTGGGCAGCCTTGTCTAGTCCCTGATTTTAGTGGAATTCATCAAGTTTCTCTCCATTTAGTGTAATGATAGCTAATGGTTTGCTGTATATTGATTTTTACTATATTTAGGTATGGGCCTTGTATTCCTATCCTTTCCAGGACTTTTATCATGAAGGGGTGTTGAATTTTGACAAATGCTTTCTCAGCATCTAATGAAATGATCATGTGGTTTTATCTTTCAGTTTGTTTACATAGTGGATTACCTTGATGGTTTTCCGTATATTAAACCATCCCTGCATGCCTGGGATGAAGCCTACTTGATCACGGTGGATGTTTGTTTTGATGTGCTCTGGTATTCTGTTTGCCAGAATTTTATTGAGTATTTTTGCGTTGATATTCACAAGGGAAATTAGTCTGAAGTCCTCTTTCGTTGTTGGTGTTGGGTCTTTGTGTGGTTTAGGTGTAAGAGTAATTGTGGCTTCATAGAAGGAATTCAGTAGCACTCCGTCTGTTTCAATTTTGTGGAATAGTTTGGATAGTATTAGTATGAGGTCTTCTATGAAGGTCTGATAGAATTCTGCACTGAACCCATCTGGACCTGGGCTCTTTTTGGTTGGGAAACCTTTAATGACTGATTCTATTTCTTTGGGAGTTATGGGCTTGTTTGAATGGTTTATCTGTTCCAGATTTAACTTCAGTACCTGGTATCTGTCAAGGAAATTGTCCATTTCCTCCAGATTTTTAGGTTTGTTGACCGAAGGCTTTTGTAGGATCTGATGATTTTTTGAATTTCCCCTGATTCTGTAGTTATGTCTCCCATTTCATTTCTGGTTTTGTTAATTTTGACACACACTCTGTGTCCTCTGTTACTTTGGCTAAGGGATTATCTATCTTGTTGATTTTCTCAAAGAACCAACTTTTGGTTCTGTTGATTCTTTGTATGGTCCTTTTTGTTTCTACTTGGTTGATTTCAGCTCTGAGTTTGATTATTTCCTGTCTTCTACTCCTTCTGGATGTATTTACTTCTTTTTGTTCTAGAGCTTTTAGGTGTGTTGTCAAGCTGCTGATATATGCTCTCTTCTGTTTCTTTCTGCAGCACTCCGAGCTATGAGTTTTCCTCTTAGCACAGCTTGTGTTCCATAAGTTTGGGTGTGTTGAACCTTCATTTTCATTAAATTCTAAAAAGTCTTTAATTTCTTTCTTTATTTCTTCCTTGACCAGGTTATCATTGAGTAGAGCACTGTGCAATTTTCATGTTTATGTGGGCGTTCTTCCCTTATTGTTGTTGAAGACTTGCTTTAGGCCGTGGTGGTCTGATAGGACTCATGGGATTATTTCTCTCTTTCTGTATCTATTGAGGCCTATTTCATGACCAATTATATGATCAATTTTGGAGAAAGTACAATTAGGTGGTGAGAAGAGTCCTTTTGTTTTAGGATAGAATGTTCTATAAATATCTGTAAAGTCCATTTGGTTCATGACTTCTCTTAGTCTGTCTATGTCTCTTTTTAATTTTTGTTTTCATGATCTGTCCATTGATGAGAGTGGGGTGTTGAAATCTCCTACTATTTTTGTGTGAAGTGCTTTGAACTTCAGTAAGGTTTCTTTTACGTATGTAGGTGCCCTTGTATTTGGCACATAGATATTTAGGATTGAGAGTTCATCTTGGTGGATTTTTTTCCTTTGATGAATATGAAATGTCCTTCCTTATCTTTTTTGATGACTTTTAGTTGAAAATCAATTTAATTCAATATTAGAATGGCTACTCCAGCTTGCTACTTTAGACCATTTCCTTGGAAATTTCTTTTCCAGCATTTCAGTGGAAGTGGGCAAAGACCTGGCACAAAGGCACTCTTGCACATGCGCACACAGTTAACTTCCTGAAAGGAAGTCGGGTGGCACGGCGGAGGCCAGCGCCATCTTGTAATGGCGGAAGCTATCCTGGCCTTCCATGTGGGGCACAGTAGAAGCCAGCACCATCTTGTGGTGGTGAATGTTATAGCGGCCCTCTACATCTCCCCCTTATTATTTATTTTATCATGATCACCCTATCGCGTGTAATGAGGAAACCTCAGCGATGTGGAAGGGCTGATCAAAGGATCATTGAGTCTCTCTCATCCCAGTGCAATGGATCCACAGATCCATAGGGTGCAAGAGCAGAGAACTCAGATACCAAGAGAGAGTCTCTCTCATCCCAGTGCAATGGATCCACAGATCCATGGGGTGCAAGAGCAGAGAACTCAGATACCGACTAATTTTTGAAGATAGATAACCAAATTCCAGGGGAGGCCCCTTGTACAATGGCCACAAGTGCTTGAGTGATAACGGCCTTGTCACATTTCTGTTGAGATCTGAGTTTGCAAACCAACCATAGCATGAACACTAATCCACAGCATAGGGCTGCACCAAACAGAGCCACTCCCGATAAGTAGTGGGCACCTCATTTGGTTCTCTTCAGCTGTTACCACCAAGGGCCGTAGTCAAGCCGCTCCTATAATAAAATTTTGAACTCTCAATTGTTAGCAACTACTCCAGAAAGTTTACCCACTGTGTTTGTCTAACAATAGATTGGGGGAGGATAACTCCAGACACTGTAGACACAATGTCTGTAGCAGTAATGGCTGCTACAATAGCAGAGAAAGTGTCAAGGTCTTTTCCAGGACAGTTCAGGATCAGTCATTTTTCTCTGGAACAACCAGCAGACAATGGAACCATTTCTGAGATCTGTACAACCAGGGCAGAGTTCCCCAGTCCACAGCAGCTTCACACAGGTGGCATTCCTGTGAAGCTACAGTCTGTAAAATGACCAGTTAAGGCAGCAAGAGTCACCAGGGAAATGAGGGGGGCAGCAACGGCTGGAGTCCAGTCTTCTCGAGAAAGCAGCAGTGCACAGAGGGTCAGAGAGCGGGCCACAGTGGGACGGGACACACGCAGCGGTAGCACTGACTGCAGCAACGCCAAAATCTCTGTGATGACAAATGATGAGGGGGAATCTTCCATCTTCCTCTCAGGGCAGAGGAATGACTTCAGGGACGCGAACCAGGAGAGCTGAATCTTTATGCAACCAGGATCAGCAAGTCTCAGCAACCACCTCTGGCAGCTGGCACACTCTTGTAGCATCCTGTATAAAAAACACAAACATTCCCTCTTCCCCATATAAAATATCTGGACAGGATCATGTCAACATGTGGATCTTTCTATTTCACCTAGGCAGAAGTATGCCTAGTTGTAGGGTGCCATAAATACTCAGAGTGTTCCTTGGCATACAAATTTTAAAATTGAAATAAAAGGAGCATTATTTAGCATACAGGGATAACTCCCCCTTTTTATTTATTAAGATATAGTAAAGATATTATTTATTAAGGTAAGTCCTCAAGGATTAAATTGAGGACACTGAGTACTTGTATTTATAAATTGACTTGTATACCAAATTATTGTCTCCAGCATTATTGTTTTGGATATATAAAGAATGAGATTTTTTGACTAATTGTTCCTATGAAAGGCCTACAATCTGTCTGGTATCATTGTCCTCCCTTGTTAAGGAGCCCAGGCAATCTAGTTTGAGTTCTTAAATGGTCTATTAAAGAACAGTACTTAGTGCTCTTAACCACTAAACCATCTCTCCAGCCCCTCACCAGCTTTATTTACCTAAACATAAGCATTAATTAGAAATGTCAAATCCTGTAAATATTGTCCAATTTCAGTCTTACTAGAAATCCCTGAGCTGGCAGGACGAGGCTGAGAATTTAAAGTAAGCAAATGGTGTCTTAATCTTTTCATATCAACTCCATTATCATTTTCAAAGAGCTGGGTCTATGGTTTTGTTTAGTGTCTGAGCCAGAGCACTGAAAGGACAGTGAGTTGTCAGACAATTCACACTGAAATCATCACTCACTGATTTCAAGTAGAAAACCTGCCTCTAATAAAGCATTAAGTAATTGAAATCAATTGTAAACCACAAGCCACACATTCGCTATCAGTATGTGAATTGAAAGCTTGATTTAAAAACAGTGGCTAAACCACGGAATTTAATAATCTGTGTTGAAGCAGCAGAAACTCAAGAGAATAAACAAGTGATCCAATCATATATGTAGCCTTTTCATTAGATGAACCACCTATAAATACAATAAGCACATTTTCTATGGGTTGTATGCACAAATATACAGGAAGTACAAAAGCATGTAAAGAGTAAAATTATCAATTTTGTCTGAAAAATTTGTATATGTAATAGGTCAAATATTTTGTATTTTGTAATAACCAATTTGATTGTTGTTTGGAATAAGATATGTTTTACCAGGTTTCTTTTTAAAATACTTCCATGACTCTAGTCTACAATTCTGTATTAACACAGCTGAAGCTTTATCTCCAATGTGCATAACAAAGACCTAAGTCCTCTGGTAGGGTGAGGTACTTAGCCAATTAACATATCCTTAGAAGCTTAAAATTAGTTTCAAATATTCTTTTCTGGAGTAGTGTAACAGCTACTCCCCAAATATTAAAGCTCATTTTGAGAGCAAAGGTTTGTAGTAAAAATTTCTATATACACTGAAAGATTCAAGGTTCTAACTTCGTACATCGAAGAAGCGACAAAATTACATAATATA
Organism: Rattus rattus; assembly: GCF_011064425.1. NCBI lineage: Eukaryota > Metazoa > Chordata > Mammalia > Rodentia > Muridae > Rattus > Rattus rattus. The sequence continues at coordinate 7,835,536 of NC_046159.1, forward strand.
AGATTATTAGCCATTCTTTTGTAAAAATTTTAACGATATCACTTTATGGGCTCTCTAAAATTATAAGCAAGCTCACGAAATGAAAACACAAAATCAGTCCTCTAAATCTATCTTGAAATGGCAGTTGGAGTAAACAAACGGGCTGTAATGTTCTCACAAGTTTCAAAACCTCATCAATCCTTTGTAAATCCTGTAACAGTCTCTACCTGTTTGATTTTTTTTAATTACAAATAAGTTTGAGTTAGTCAATGTAACACTGGCAACCCTTAATCACAATTAAGTTCTCCTTGTAACAGCAGAGCACAACCACAACTTTGGGAAGTCACCTGAGTTCTGAGTACTGACTAGGCAGCTGTTCTTGGGGCAGTGGAATTAGCATCAAAATACAGATAGCTTCAGGGCAAACCACAACTTTGGAAAGCAAAACTCAACCTCCAACAATCTAATACAAAGTTTGACTGCCAATTCCTATATATGAATGCACGATGGTGTAGTCTCCAGTACCTCAACAAAGAGACATTGTCCTAAATTCTTTTAGAAGCCTGGTTTCTAGGATAAGAATTCCATAAAAACATTATCTCAATTTAGATCTGTTTCCCTGGGTTGGCTCATGTCACATGTTGTCTAGAATGACTTCATCCAAATTACCAGTTTTATGTCAACTTTCTGTTACCAATATTATACCTTTTTAACCACATCCAATAACTGAAAAACCAACAATCTATGACCAAGGCAAGTAGAGCATATTTACACATTTAAAACCAATGAGAAACAAAATTGAAGTGGCTACACATATCTTTAATATTTAGACCAAACACCATTTTTGCCTTTTTAGCTATGATTTTAAGAGAAGCACCTTGTCACCTGTTGAGTCTAATAATCACAGTCAAAGATTTTTCTAAGATTAACAGCCATCATTTTGTACCAAAGAAGCTGAGGAGCTGTTGGCGCCTTTAAGATCAGCTCGTGCAGACGCTTAGCTCCTGGGCAGCTTCTCCAGCTGACCCAGACTCTTGGCTGCAGGTGCAGGGCTCTAAAGGCCTGATTGAAACTGTTTTTTATTCATTTGTCCCTTTTTGAAACGAGTTAAAACCAAATCAAGATGTGAACGACCGGCAGATAAAGTTTTTACCATTTTTTTCTTTTGAACATGAAACATAAAACATTTAAACAACGAGAAGCAAGAACCACAGACATAAACTGACAGACATGGGGACATCTTGGTGCACCAAGGACAGACATTAGACAAAGAGGGAAAAAACCAGATGGTGTCAGCAGAGAGGTAGGATTTTCCCTTTCACGGTGACTATCCACTTGAGTGGAGTCGATATGGACGGTGGATTGTCTCAATTCCTGGACTAGTCCATCAACGTTTTTAAACCAAATTCCTGTAAGATACTGAGATATATTACAGGATATCTGAGCAACACAACTGACATTCACAAATGGTATGGAAGTGAAACACAGTCCTGAATATTTTTACTCACAACCCAATTACATTAACTCCATCAAGCTGTGCATGGGCATTGAGATGTCCTTTTGTTTGATTCTCCTGAATAAATTTTCAGGTGGTCTGCCTCTATCAAGTCTAATCAGTATGATTCTGCAAAACAAGCACAAAGACAGTTTTTCTCCCAAAATACTGTGTTCCTTTTATCTCCTCCCTTTTTCTCTCCCGGGGCATTTTTTTCCCCACTCTCTCGCCTCCGCATTGGAGGGGACTGTCTTCTTGTTATTTTTCCTTGAGCTCTTTAATTTTTTATCCAACTCTGTTTCTGACACGCCGCCTTGCCCTTCCTCCCGCGCTCTTTGCTTTGCTGTTACAGCTGGGTGGCTCCCATGCGACCTCTGACGCTGCCTGACAGTAGCTAGAAACTCAAAGGCCAATAGAAAAAACCCGAGGGCTTCTGCCGCATCTAGCAAAGGAGTGAGGTGGAACAGATCAAGGCTAAACATTGTCTCTCAGAGTCTCACCCGCGTCCTGCAGCTTCTGGACCCTTTCCGTGAACAGAGGCTCTCCTCGGTGCTGGCGATGGTGTGGCTTTTTTTCCGGGTTCTCGGCACCAAATGTCCCACGCGCGACCTCGCCAGCAAGAAAACACGCTGCAGCCAAACTTTTATTCAATCTGAAGGAGAAGCCCCGTGCGCCGGCATGGCGCGGCTTATATACACCCTAGCGCGGCGCATCCACACCTGATTGGTCGCTTACCCATGATCTCATTAGGCATGCCCCGGAGTGGGCAAAGACCTGGCATGAAGGCACTCTTGCACATGTGCACACAGTTAACTTCCTGAAAGGAAGTCGGCTGGCGCGGCGGAGGCCAGCACCATCTTGTAATGGTGGAAGCTATCCTGGCCTTCCACGTGGGGTGCAGTGGAAACCAGCGCCATCTTGTGGTGGCGAATGTTATAGTGGCCCTCTACATAAACGGACAACATCATGTTTTTATACACATAGGTAAATGGGTACAACAGTTAAGCAATTTAACATGCCTGTAATCTCAAATTCCCTTTTATTTTCTACATAGTAAAATCATCTAGGATATCATAGATGTTTCCATATAAAATACAATAATATAAACCAGGCAGGTAGTATATCTGTGAAGTCCCAGCACTCTCAGAAGACTAAAATAGCAAGATCAGAAGTTTGAGGTTACTTCAGGCTACATTGTAAGAACCAGTCTCAAAATTCTGAATAAAACATTTAAAAAATAAATATTGTTAACTACAGTCTTCAGGGATGTAAGACAGACTGCATATTCATTTTCTTCCTGAAATCTGTTTCCCTTATTATGTTTTTTATCTTTTATTGAAAATAGATTTTTGCTTGATAACAAATCCTGTGGGGTGAGAGCTGGACTCTCAGAACTGTAGAAAATTCTGAGAGCTCATGGGAGACAACCATTCCTGGCATAAGAGGAACTCGCCTAGTTCCCTCTGGATACAGAAACACAGGAGCAGTCAGTGGCAGGAAAATTCTGGTTTCTGCCAGTGTCCAGAAATGAATTGGTCCCACAGCTCTCTGTACCCTAATCCAATTGGTGACAGCTGGACTCTTAGAAGTGCAGACAATCCTGAGAGCTCAAAGGAGACAAATACTTCTGCTCACATTCCTGGTCCAAAGAAACCTGCCTAGTGCCCTCTGTGCCATCTGGGCACAGAAACCTAGGAGAAGTCAGGGGCAGAACCCTTCCAGTTTCTGCCTGCACCCAGAGCTGAAAGCCAGTATGCTTTCTCGAAGTCTTTGGCCAGGACAATGTATCGGTTCTCTCAGACAGTCAACATTCCACTCTCCTGACAGATGGAGTTGATATCAGCTCCTGAAATCTTATCTGGGCAGGCCACATAGTCTTCTACGTCGACCTCCTCAGAAAGGTTCATCTTGCTGGTGATGGTGGAGAAAATCAACCTCTTTTGGCGACGATCAGGGAGTGGGAATTCAATTTTGTGGTCTAGGCGTCCTGTCCGAAGTAGAGTTGGATCCAAGGTGTCTGTTCTGTTTGTGGCCATGATTGCCTTCACACTGATGTTTTGGTCAAATCCATCCATTTGACTCAGTAGCTCCAGCAGGATCCTCTGAACCTCCCTGTAAGCTCCGGTCTGGGCATCGAATCTCTTGGTGGCAATGGCATCAATTTCATCTATGAAGATGATGACAGGTGCATTCTCCTTGTCCAGGTGGAACACATCCCAGATCATTTGGGGGCCCTCACCCAGGTACTTATGAACAAACTCTGAACCCACCACACGGATAAATGCAGCTGTCATGTGATGTGCCACTGCTTTTGCTAACATGATCTTTCCACAGCCAGGTGGGCCATACATGAGGACCCCTCGGGGAGGATCGATGCCAATCTGCTTGTAGAGCTCGAAGTGCGTAAGTGGGAGTTCCATTGCCTCCCGCACCTCCTGCTTCTGGATGTCCATGCTTCCTATATCGGCATACATGACGTTGGGCTTCTGGTCTGAGGTGAGCATCATGATGCTGCTTTCAGCCTCGGGAGGCAGCACATTCACCAGTGCGTTGCTGTGCTTGTGGAGGGCCACTGAGGCATTGGGTTTGAGCAGCTCCCAATCAATGGTACTCAGGATGCACACATAACAGTTAGAGCCTGTGGTAGAGCCCACAATGGCTGTGTTCTGATCCACAGCTTCCAAAAACTGACCAATGACTAACAGAATGCTCTGGATTTGCTTTACCTTCTCCTGGGCATGGAGGAACTCCTTCTTCAGGTTCTTCTGTTCATCCTTGATATACTCCTCCTGCACCCCCAGGAACTCCAGCTCTTGCTGCAGCTTCTTGTAGAGGCTGTATAGGTCCTCCAGGTCTTCAGGTTCAGGTCGCAGAAAGGACAGACCGGTCTGCAGCCGAGACATGGACAGTGCTGGCATCTCATCCTGAATTTTCTCCACCAAAATGCCTATCTCCTACTTAGTGACCAAGCCGGCCTCAGTGCAGCCACTCAGGGTTGTTTAGATTTGCATTTCCCTTATGACTAAAGATGTTGAACATTTTTTTAGGTGCTTCTCAGCCATTTGGCATTCCTCAGCTGTGAATTCCTTGTTTAGCTCTGAGCCCCATTTTTAATAGGGTTATTTGTCTCCCTGCAGTCTAACTTTGTGAGTTCTTTGTATATTTTGGATATAAGCCCTCTATCACTTGTAGGATTGGTAAAGATCTTTTCCCAATCTGTTGGTTGCTGTTTTGTCCTAACAACAGTGTCCTTTGCCTTACAGAAGCTTTGCAGTTTTGTGAGATTCCATTTGTTGACTCTTGATCTTAGAGCATAAGCCATTGGTTATTTGTTCAGGAACTTTTCTCCAGTGCCCTTGTGTTCGAGATCCTTCCCCACTTTTTCTTCTAATAGTTTGAGTGTATCTGGTTTGATGTGGAGGTCCTTGATCCACTTGGACTTAAGCTTTGTGCAGGGTGATAAGAATGGATTGATCTGCATTCTTCTACATGCTGACCTCCACTTGAACCAGTACCATTTGTTGAAACTGCTCTTTTTTCCATTGGATGTTTTTCGATCCTTTGTCAAAAATCAAGTGTCCATATGTGTGTGGGTTTGTTTCTGTGTCTTCAATTCTATTCCTCTGGTCTATCTGTCTGTCTCTGTACCAATACCATGCAGGTTTTTTTATCTCTATTGCTCTGTTCTGTTTATCACTATACTGTTTGAGTTCAGGGATAGTGATTCCCCCGGAAGTCCTTTTATTGGTGAGGATAGTTTTAGCTATCCTGGGTTTTTTTATTACTCCTGATGAATGTGCAAATTGTTCTGTGAAGAATTGAGTTGGAATTTTGATGGGGATTGCATTAAATTTGTAGATCACTCTTGGTAAAATGGCCATTTTTACTATATTAATCCTGCCAATCCATGAGCATGGGAGATCTTTCAGACCCCATATGGACAACAATGCCAACCAACCAGAGCTTCCAGGAACTAAGGCACTAACCAAAGACTATACATGTACTGACCCTGGGATCCAACTGCATAGGTAGCAATGAATAGCCTAGTAAGAGCACCAGTGTAAGGGGAAGCCCTTGGTCTTGCCAAGACTGAACACCCAGTGAACAAGATTGTTGGGGAGGGGTGGTAATGTGGGTAGATGGGAAGGGGAACACCCATATGGAAGGGGAGGTGGAGGGGTTAGAGGGATGTTGGCCTGGAAACCAGGAAAGGGAATAACAATTGAAATGTAAATAAGAAATACTCAATTTAATAAAGATGGAGGAAAAAAATATCACTATTTGCAGATGATATGATAGTATACTTAAGTGACCCCAAAAGATCCACCAAAGAAGTACTAAGCCTGATAAACAACTTCAGCAAAGTGGCTGGGTATAAAATTAACTCATACAAATCAGCAGCCTTCCTCTACTCAAAGAATAAACAGACTGAGAACGAAATTATGGAAATGATACACTTCATAATATTCCCAAATAATATGCAATACCTCTGTGTGACTTTAACCAAGCAAGTAAAAGATCTGTATGACAAGAACTTCAAGACTCTGAAGAAAGAAATTGAAGAAGATCTCAGAAGATGGAAAGACCTGTCATGCTCATGGATTGGCAGGATTAATATAGTAAAAATGTCCATTTTGCCAAAAGCCATCTACAGATTCAATGCAATCACCATCAAAATTACAACTCAATTCTTCATAAAGATAGAGAAATTTGAAAATTCATATGGAATAACAAAAAATGCAAGATAGCCACAACTATTCTCAACAGTAAAAGAACTTCTGGGGGAATCACCATCCCTGACCTCAAGCACCATTCTAGAGCAATAGTGATAAACACTGTATGGTATTGGTACAGAGACAGAGAGGTAGGTCAGTGGAATAGAATTGAAGACCCAGAAATGAACACACACACCAATGATCACTTGATCTTTGACCAAGGAGCTAAAACCATCCAATGGAAAAACTGATAGCATTTTTGACAAATGGTACTGGTACAAATGGAGGTCAGCATGTAGAAGAATGCACATCCATTCTTATTGCCCTACCTGTACAAGGCTTAAGTCCAAGTGGATCAAGGACCTCCACATCAAAGCAGATCAACTCAAACTAATAGGAGAAAAAGTGGGAAAGAGTCTGGAACACATGGGCACTGAGAAATTTTTCCTGAACAGAACACCAATGGCTTATGCTCTAAGATCAAGAAACGATAAGTGTGACCTCATAAAACTGTAAAGCTTCTATAAGGCAAAGGACACTGTCATTAGGACAAAATGGCAACCAACAGATTGGCAAAATATCTTTACCAATCCTACATCCAATAGAGAGCTAGTATCCAAAATATACAAAGAACTCACAAAGTTAGACTCCAGAGAGCCAAATAACCCTATTTTAAAATGGGATACAGAGCTAAACAAAGAACTCAGAGTTGAGGAATATTGACTGGCTGAGAAGCACCTAAAGACATTTTCAACATCCTTAGTAATAATGGAAATGCAAATCAAACCAACCCAAACGCTCTTAAACAGAGGAATGGATACAGAAAATGTGGTACATCTACACAATGGAGTACTACTCAGCTATAAATAACAATGACTTCATAAAATTCATAGGCAAATGGAATGAAGTGGAACATATCATCCTGAGTGAGGTAACCCAATCATAGAAAAACACACATGGTATGCACTCATTGATAAGTGGATATTAGCTAAAAGCTCGAATTATCCAAGGTACAATCCACAGACCAAAGGAAGCATCAAGAAGATGCAGATGCTCCCACTCCTTCTTAAAAGGGGGAACAAAAATACCCATAGGAGGGAATATGGAGGCAAAGTTTAGAGCATAGACTGAAGGAATGGTCATTCAGAGCCTGCCCCACATGTGGCCCATATGTCTCAAGCCACCAAAACTAGATGAGATTGATGAAGCTAAAAAGTGTATGCTGAAAGGGACCGGATAGAGATCTCTCCTGAGAGACACAGCCAGAGCAGAGCAAATACAGCAGTGACTCCTGGCAGCAAACCACTCAACTGAGAACAGGACCCTCCTTTAGGGGGAATTAGAGGAAGGATTGAAAGAACTGAAGGGACTTGCAACCCAATAAGAACAATGCCAACCAACCAGAGCTTCCAGGGACTAAATCACTACCAAAAGATTATACATGGACTGACCCAGGACTCTAACTGCATATGTTGCAGAGAATAGACTTATTGGGTCACCAGTGGAAAGGGAGGCCCTTGGTCCTGCTAAGGTTGCCCCCCCAGTACAGGGGAATGTTGGGGGGGTGGTAAGGGGTGTGGATGTGGGGCAGAACACTCGTATGGGGGAGGGGAGGGGATGTGGTCTTATGGACAAGAAACCGGGAAAGGGAGTAACATTTGCAAATGTAAATAAAGAAATATAGCTAATAAAAAATAAAATAAAATAAAATAAAACAGACAAATTCAAAATAATAGAAGAAAAAGTGGGGAAGAGTCTCAAACACATGGGCACTGGGGAAATTTTCCTGAACAGAATACAATGGCTTATGCTCTAAGAGCAAGAATCGACATATGGGACCTCATAAACTTTCAAAGCTTTTCTAAGGCAAAGGACACTGTCAGATACAGACATTCCCATCCCCACATAAGCATCACATTACATATTTTCAACAAATGTCTAGGAGGTCTAGGTCCAAGTCCTGCATTCCCCTTACTGGGTAGCCCAGGCTCTGTGAGCCCTCATAGTCCCAGTTTAGTTGACTGTGTAGGTCTTCCTATGCTGTCCTTGTCCCTCCCACTTGCTCACTTCTATCCCTACTCTTCTACAAGACTCCCTGGATTCGGCCTGATGTTTGACTGTGGGTCTCTGTATCTGCCTTTGGTGCTGCATGAAGCTTCTCAGAACACAGTTATGCTAGTTTCCTGTCTGTAAACATAGCAGAGTATCATCAATAGGTCAGGGGTTGGCTCTCTCACATGGAATAATTCTCAAGTTAGGGTAGTCACTGATGGCTGTTCCCTTAGTCTCTTCTCCATATTTATCTCTGCACATCTTTTAGGTAAAACAAATTTTTCAAATTTTTAGGTTGAAGGTTTTGTAGGAAGATTGATGTCCCACTCCCTCCTCTGGAAGTCCTATCTGACTACAGGATGTTGCCACTTGAGTTTCTATGTCCTCTTCTAGCATCACACCTGTATTCTCTCCCATACCAGGCCTCCAACTACCCAACATCAGAGAAGCACAAACCTACCTCCCCTGCCTCCAATTTCCATTCTCACTCTCAGCCCTTTTTCACCTCCCCTCTCCCTGCACCTGATTGCTATCCCTATTTCCCTTCTCACCACCACTCCTACCTAGTTCCTCTCCTCATACACCTCCAGTGGCTACTGAGATTTGAGAATCTTCCCTTGGGACATCCATATTACCCAGTTTCATTGAGTCTGGATTATAACATGGTTGTCCTGCACTCTATGGCTAATGTCCACTTATAAGTGAGTACACACCATAAATGTTTTTCTGACTCTGAGTTACTTCACTCTGGATGATATTCTCAAGTTCCATCCATTTGCCTGCAAAATGCATGATGTCTTTGCTTTAAATAACTGAATAGCACTCCACTGTGGAGATGTACCCTATTTTCTTCATCTATTCTTCAGTTGAGGGGCATCTACATTGTTTAAAGTTTTAGGCTATTACAAATCTTGAATGTTTGAGAAGCACTTAAAGAAATGTTCAACATCCCTAGTCATGGGGAAAATACAAATCAAAATGACTCTGAGATTCCAATCATATACCAATCAGAATGGCTAAGATCAAAAACTCAAATGATAGCACATGCTGGTGAGGATGTGGAGCATTCTTCCATTGCTGATTGGAGTATGAACTTGAAGAACCACTTTAAAAATGAATTCTGCAGTTTCTCAGAAAACTGGGAATAGTTCTACCTCAAGACCCAGCTATACTATTCCTCTGCATATATCAAAAAGATGTCCCACTATACTACAGGGACACATGTACCCTAACAACTATTTTCATAGCATTGTAATTCATAATAGGCCTCACTGTAACTTAATGTGAGCCAGGATTTACTGGAGACCAGCTCCAGCTGCAAGGTTCATGTCCTAAGAAGAGGAATAGGGGTTGGTGCAAATGAAGACAATGACCACCTATTGACATTCAGCAAGTGGCCACAAATAGCTTGAGCTGTCTTTATACAATCGCAATCCTGCTCATCTAAGTGAAGTGGCAACTTCTAGTTCTTTGGTAAGTTAGTTATGCCAAATGATGTCTTGCTGGGGCACACAGGTCAAAGGATGTCTTACTAAAGCAAACTCATGAAAGACTGTTTTCCTGAAGCAGACACAGGTAAAAAGATGCTTGATTTAGGAATATAACTATGACTCTACAGATAGTGGGAGAGGATCACGGAGCTTTGGTTTCATTTGCTATGCCTCACTATTCTTTGCTAAAGACATACATGTATTGGTTTGCCTTACATAGCATTGTTGAGCTCAATTTGTGATAGTACCGCCATTGAGATAAACTCAGCCAGGAACTGCTGTTGAGGTTCCTCCAGCAGCATGCAGCTTTGGAGGGCTCGCCTCAGGCCAGTTGGCCAGCCTGGCAGTTTCTTCAGAATTTAACTACAGCTGCCTGGTATCAACTTGCTGAAAGGACTAGACTGTAGCTGCTAAGTCATATTTGGTGTTTGCTATGGGACTGTTGCTGCCCAAAAAGATTAAGCTCAATGTGCCCCCCCAACACCCAGAACTATTGCTGCACAGGTACAATTTTCCCTTTTTCTAATAACATTTCTCTTCTACCACCTCTTTTGGGTGGTGTGCCAGAGGTGAGGTTGATCCCTTATAAAAAGTAGGTTGCAAAAAATTTATGCCTATACCCAAGCTGTAATATAATTGTTTACTTTATTTAAAGAAATCATAACATCAGCATTATAAAATCCACATCGTTATAAGAAGTTCCCAATAGTTTCTCTTCCTCCTTCCCCATGTCTGCTGGATCAATCACCCCCAAACTCAGTTTGCATTACAAAACACAATTTCAGCAAGCAAAAAAATAAATGTCTAGTCAGGCATGTCTTATAGACATGAGCACATACCCAGATGATAGCAAATGTTGTTACACTATTATGCAAAGTGAGAGACAGATTAAGAATTCATGGGCATAACTCATCAAATAGCATCCTTCTGTCAACATTTTTTTTAATTTCAGAAAAATGTTCATTGTACCAAGCAAACTTTCCTGATAGGCATTGATCAATTTCTAATACCATCTTTCCATAAACCATTTTAAGTCTATTGATTAGACATAGCTTCCCCATCTTCTAAGTCTCTGTTAATCAGGCATAGGCTCCCCATTTTAAGTCTCTGTTGGTCAGACATGGCTTTCTCAGAACAGTCATGCAAGCAGGACCCACTGCTCTCCACAACTGCCACAGGCTTATTCAATGTGACTGTAGCTGGCTCTCTAGAAACATGATTACATGTTCCAAAATACTCAGGATTAGTGGTCAAATCTACAGGCTCGATATACGTAGAGAGAGGAATGGAGGGTTTTACCCCTAAAAAGAGTATTGAGAAAAACACAGAATCATCCACAGGGCTTTCAGCCTGCATGATCTGAGCCTTACCCATGACCAATAAGTGAAACTCAAAGTGAAATATTACTATGAGTATAGGCAGCATAGTGAAAGCAAGCAGAGCTGGTAGCACACACTAAGTAATAAGCACAGAGACCACCAAATTACCCACAAGTCCTTGCCAACTGAAAGGGGGTTTCCATGAGCCTTGACACAGCAGAGTTCAATCATAGAATCACTCACATGCTATTCCCTGCAGATGCTGCATGGCCACCACCAAGTCCCATGATTAACAAATTTTTACACTTTTTTAAATTAACTTAAAATTATCTATGCATATTATTGAAGGTTGTTTTAAGCAAACTAATTTTCTTATTTTTTTTATTTTCTGGGAGCAATGTCCTGTAGACTGCATATAAGAGGAAGCCTGCACTCTGATCTCTTGTCAAATCTATTGTTTTCTGAGTTTACTGAGGGGCAGATGTGCCAACCGAACTCTAAAGATATTCAAAATTTTTATGCTTTTCACAATTTCCATGGCAAGGAAGACTCCTGAGTAGGGCCAGATAAGGTTACTTCTTTGGAGCATAAGTAATTTTCTGGGGAAAAGACATAAGTGAATCATAATGTTAAAAGTCCCCCACAAATGCAACATGGAGAGATCAGAACTCCAAAATGAAAAACAGCACAGTGTTGAAAACAGCATTAGTCTTAGCTTTGTTGGACTGTGTCAAGCAGCAGTGCTGGCTTCATGACTTTTGCCATTTTTCAGTACTCATTGTTGTGCCACTCAAACATTACAGCTATTGCTCATGTTATTGGTTACCCTCAAAAAATGTGATGGCAAGACACTATTGCTGATGATAACACCAATTTGAGTCATAACAGAGAAATCAAGATGGTGTACAACTGAAAGCTTCATCTCTACTGGTTAAATTTCACACTGTTGGAAGGAGCTGTGCACCCTACTAGAGAAGAAATGGAATCACCAATATTACCAAGCGATGAACTCAACAAACTACCACAATGACTATCTTGTCAACACATGCCCTTTGGTACAACTGTGGCACAAATGTCAAGGTAGTAAACAACCATTTTCCCATTGGACTTAAAGCCCACAAGTCAAACCTATACCTGGCAATATTATCGAGACCAAAACTCTGTGGATAGAAAGGCCACAAGGATCAATCTAATACTCTACTAAATTGTTTTTCTAGTTGGAACTCTGCCATGGCTTGTTATGTTTTTGGTTGTGGTAAGTAAATAAAAATACATTAGGTGATAAAGTGCAAAGTCCAATGTGAAGCTTTACATCTTCAGAACGGCTACTCTGAATACATAGAGATGGTCATTGGGATGTATACACTTTAGGTCTGATTAATTTGATGTAGGACTGTCTTATTTGAAAGTTCTTTTAAATAAAGTTTTAATAAATGAGTAAAAGACCATAGTATTATACCAACTCTTGATGACTTCTTGATATACCTATAGATTAGTGCATGAATCAACCCTCATTGCACATGGGTACAAGTTAACATAGAAACTATAGCTGACCAAAGAGTCCATGAGAATAGGCTATGGAATGCTCAGCCTCAAGCAAGACACCTGTATCATACCCCCATTTTCCCAAGGCTCAGGTATCATTTGGAAGTAGGGGTAGATAACTACAAGGTAATGGTGTTTCCTGGATTCATCATGGTGGTTGCATAAATGAATTCAAAGCAGTGATACAACATGTACAATATTTATGCAGGCCTAAGTGGATAGAATTCTAGCATGGAAATTTCTTTTCCCTTAAGGGTTCAGCCCTTAGCTGGGGCTCTACTACACTCCAATGAATTTGATATGTCCAAGGGTATATGGGCAGATTGTTCTTGATGAGTTTCAAAAAAATGGATAAAGTTGAGTTTAATGGAAGGAGAGGAAGGGGGAGCAAAGGCAATTTAAATACATTGTACAAAATTCTCACAGAAGAGTGATTTAAAATATAAATGGATGGTGAAAAGTATATAAGATGTTCCATATATCTCTTTGGTCATAGTTTTGGTCACAGTTCATGTAATTAAGTGAAAAATGAAGTTATAATAAAAACATTTCTACTCTTAAATATTCATGCTTTCTTTTACTTCCAAATATTAAAAGGAAACTTGCTTCAACTTCTCCAATGTTTTTGTTTTATCCCTTAATGTCCGAGAAAAATGGTAATTACAACAGCCTTATAGTTTTTCCCCTTTTATTTATGGTAAGGAGAAAACACAGGAGATGCCAGACAGTTCTTGACCATATAAATTTTCTCCCATGTGTCTCCGGTCTGTACCTGTCGCTATGGCTGTATCTTTGTGTCTCTAAGGACACTGTCCCCACTACAGCATCTTTCAGGATTTTTTGCCCAAGTTCATTACAGATGCTCATTAGTGAGGTCTCAACATAGGCCACTGAGGACTCAGATATTTAGTTAGTTTAGGAAAGAATCAAATGCAAATATGAATAGTGAAAAAAAAAAAACCTATCCAAAGAAATCATCAGGTCAATGCTTTGAAAAAAGAGGACAATATTTCCAGTTGTGTTTATTTTCAACCAAAAGAAATCTAGAATATATGCCCAGGATAAAAATTAACCAAAGTTCTGGTTTTGAAAATCTCTCCAGTGTGTTGGAGATGAAAATCTTTGGAGAGTTTGTAGGACTAGTCCTTTGCATGGCATGAGAGAAAGTAGGGATCAGTGCACTGAAACTAGAAAGTTCTACATGAGCCTTTGCTGGTAGGATCTCTATCAAAATAGCCTCCAGACTCCTAAAGATTCTGCTGAACCTAACATTAGCTGTCAGAAGAGCAAGCACACTGGCTCTTCCTTCAACTTCATCTTTGGTGGTGATTTTTCTGGTAAGCGTGTTAAACCTGACATACCAAAAGCAACTGCTGTGATTGTTTATATAAATTGTTACATAAATGTACACTGACAATTTTGGATTGTATTTTAATGGTACTTTTTTTCATCAAAGTGTAAATACCATATGGAATTTCTGGCCAGTTGCTGTGATTTCATAGCCTCACTCACCTGTTTAAAGAGAAAAGATGTAGAATCAAGAATCATCCAGTGTGATAGTTTATTCTGACAGGGACAAAATTGGCTCTCTGAAAACTTTTTAATAAAAAATTTCTTTAGAATATGTAATTATTTTCTAAAGCTTTGCCTCTTATAAGCTAGGAGATATTTGCCCTTATGAAGTAAATGAAGTTTATTTTTGTAACCAGGGTTATCACACAGTATTACAGGAATAAACAAGTTACCACAAACTAACTCCAGGAATAAACACTCAGAAGACATGTGTTGACAACAGGAAGGAGGCTAAAAACAGTGCATTTGATGGATTAAAATCATTCAGTATTTACAGTTCCTAGGAATGTCATGAGTTTTCCAAAACCATTGTTGTCTCTCCTTCCCTCTGATGGTTACAGTAAACCTGCCTTATAATTTGGGGGGATGAAACCTTCATCTCTTGAGGCAGTAGCTATTTTAAAGGCAAAAGGACAACTGTCAACATAACACACTAGCTTTATTAGGAAAATGAAAACAAAATTATTTTCTCTTCATTCTCAAACACTGGAGATTCAAAAACTAAAATACATTTCATTCATTGTGCTAATGAAACAAAGTGTCACCTGAGAAAAACAATGTAGCAAGTATTACTTTGAATCAAAAATTAAGAGGTTCTTAACTCTTATTTTCATATACAACTAAACTATTCATTGAAGAAACAAAGATGGAAAATAGAAGGGAAAACCTGTAGATAATGGTGGTCAAATCATTAGATGGAAACTGAGAAGCTGACTATTCCATGATATAATTTTATGAATGAAAACCTCTTAAACCAGAACTTATATCTTGTAAAGCAAACAAACATACACACACACACACAGACACACACACACACACACACACACACACACACACACACAGACACACACACATACACACACAGCCATGGTGGTACACACCATTAATCCCACCACTTGGGAGACAAAAACAGGCAGGCAAATCTCTGTGATTTCAAGGCCAGCCCAATCTATATAGTGAGTTCCAGGCCAAAGACGTCTAGATAATAAGACACTATATGAAAAAAAAATCTTGAAAAAAGGTAAATTTAACATATTTGTACTGTGACAATTTGAATGTCATTACTGCAACACAGCCATAATATAAATTCAGAGGAAAGTAATGTAAAGCTCATAAACAACATTCTGGTACAAAAAGGTTCTAAACAAATGTAGCTTTATCTATTGAGGGTACATTTTAAGAATTCTGAAACTATAAAAACACACTTTGCAGATATTTTAACAGTATTAAAGAGATGCATAACAGCATATAGAAAATTATTATTTTAAAGTTTAGCATATGTTCATGTTATTTTTAAAATAGGTGAAACTTTGAAATTATAATGGTTTACAAACTAGAGAGAGTCTTTAACTTTTAACACAAATGTGGTCTGGTAAGTTAAATGGTCTTAATTGAATATATGGAGGTACAAAAGTATTTGCAATATATAAATACGTAAATAATGTGAAAATCATATATTAAGGTATGTGAATTCCTTGACTTACATCTTGAATATATTACTGACAACAGTCTCAAGAAAGCTAAAATTTTCAGTAGCAAAGTTATAATGACAGCTAATGCAAGGAGGAGATGATATTTAGCATTTTGAACAGCATGTAAAAAAGGAATGACTTTATTCACTAGTATCTCTCGTTTCAAATACAAGAAAATATCAAGATCAAACTTAAGACATACAAGAATTTTAAAAGTCAAAATCAGTGACAGGAGCTGAGTTAATAGCTCAGTAAATAAAATGTTTGCCAACATAAGGACCTGAGTTCATTTCCCCAGCAACTACATAAAAAGCCGGTGCTGTGGTGCACACCTATGCACCTCATTCATAGGAAGATCCATGGCTAGCTAGCTTTGCCAAATCAGCAAACCCGAGGTTCAGTGAGAGATTTTGTCTCAGAAAGTAACATGGAAAGCAGTAGAGGAGGATACCTGATGTGAACCTCTAGACTCAAGATGCACGCATATGCACATACACATACATGAACACCTCTAATACACACATACATGCAAATATCATACACCAATACAAAACAGTTTGTCAGTGACAAAACTGTATACAGATGAAGCCCAAAAAAGAAGGTATTGCCCCTTTCAGTGTATAAACCAGTGGTGTGGGTATGTATATACTGCTATAGTGTTCCTTACACATGGATTACCAATCTATGACTGTGTCAGTTTGGGTTGCAATCTGAGCTTAGAGAATAGAACAGTCCACGATGTCAACAAGCTTTCTTTCTCAGAGAAAGTGCTGAAGTAGAATAGCCTGACACTGAAGCACAGATACACAGTGCAGACAATGGAGTTTCAGGCAACTCTTGGTAACGTGGCATTCAACCCAAACATCGAAATATGTAGTCATTCCCAGTCGGTACACAGGAAGCATGTGTAGTATTTTTAACTTGATTTTGAACTTGGTGGTATTAATACATCATTAAATATTTCTCATACTCAACACACTGAAAGAATAAAGGATATATGTTTTATTTTCTCAGCTTGGATAAACATTTTCACATGCAGTCAATTGTATATCCCAGTAAACAGTGTGTATGAATTGCACACTAACAGAGAAATATAAAAATAGTGATGCTATAAAGCAACATATAAGTTTCAACTTAAAAGAGAAAACATGCTTCATAACTGCATGCTTAATCATCATGACAAAATGTAAAATTATAGCAAAAGCAAGAGAACTTGTTCGTTGAATCCACATGAGTTGTTACATATTTATATTTTATCAAGGACCAAATATTCTAGGAAAGAAATCTGAATGTGCACCTTTCAAATACAAGAGAAATCTTAGACTACAAAGACAATAATTTTATTGAATCAGAACACACTGTGATTCAAATCTAATACAACAAGAAAACCTAATTAGATAAAGATTACAAGTATAACAATGAAGAATATAAATGTCATACATTTGGGTTGATCTTTAAGATATATCACAAACTATGTAGCCAATCAACTAAAGTAAATTATTGAGTAGATAAACACTCAAGAATATCAACAGTATCAGCTTCCACTTGCAGAAGAAACTACACAGGAATAAGTTCAATATAACAGTCACAGTTCACTGCTCTCTGGCCCTGCATCTTTTCAAAGAAGACATGTCTACATTTCATGTGAGGATTGAATAATTCAGTAGTTAGTGATGAAGAACAACACGATAACCACCTTCATTCTGTTGGGACTAACAGATGATCCTCAACTTCAGATTCCAATATTTATGTTTCTATTTTTTGCCTACACACTCAGCATAGCTGGGAATCTGACAATCATAGCCCTCACTATATTGGACTCCCACCTTAAAACGCCCATGTACTTTTTTCTACAAAATTTCTCCATATTAGAAATTTCTTTTACATCTGCTTGTATCCCTCGATATTTATATAATATAGCAACAGGAGACAGGTCAATCACTTATGATATTTGTGTCATTCAAGTGTTCTTTACTGATGTTTTTGGAGTAACTGAATTTTTTCTTCTGGCCATAATGTCCTTTGATCGTTATGTGGCCATCTGCAAACCCCTGCATTATGTAACCAT
Source organism: Rattus rattus (assembly GCF_011064425.1). NCBI lineage: Eukaryota > Metazoa > Chordata > Mammalia > Rodentia > Muridae > Rattus > Rattus rattus. The sequence goes on from NC_046159.1 coordinate 7,853,243, forward strand.
CATGAACAGTAAGGTGTGTCAGACACTCGTTCTCTGCTGCTGGATGGCTGGCTTGCTCATTATACTCCCACCACTTACTCTGTTCCTAAGCTTGAGATTCTGTGACTCAAATGTTATTGATTATTTCTTCTGTGATGCATCTCCTATCTTGAAGATTTCATGCTCAGACACTTGGCTCATAGAGCAACTGGTGATTGTTTGTGCAGTGCTGACCTTCATTCTGACCCTTGTGTGTGTTACTCTGTCCTATGTACATATTGTCAAGACCATTCTAAGATTCCCCTGTGCCCAGCAAAGGAAAAAGGCCTTTTCCACCTGTTCTTCTCACATGATTGTAGTTTCCATCACCTATGGAAGTTGTATTTTCATTTACATCAACCCTTCGGCAAAGGATTCGGTGACTATCAATAAAGGAGTAACAGTTCTGATGACATCAATTGCTCCAATGTTGAATCCATTCATTTACACTCTAAGAAATAAGCAAGTTAGACAAGCCTTCAGTGATTCCTTCAAAAAGATTGTCATGATCTCAATGAAGAAAAAGACTGATAAAACATAGAAATAAAATATTAATTAAACAGAAGCCATTAAGCTCCATATGTGTTTTTCTCTTCTTTGGGTGACTTTCACAAAAATTAATGAGAAAGGACCAAAAGAACATATGTGATATAAAAACAGAGGTTGAGAGAACATTTTTAGGGAGGCTTAAGTGAGAATAGGGAGCTAAGGGAGAGAAGTTCATGAGAAGAGAGTTAACTATAACTAATGATGTATAAAAAACATGAAAACCCACAACTTTATAAACAAACTAAAAATATTTTAAATGCTTTTGAACAGAAATAATCTGACTGGGTAGATTATAGTGTTCCCAGAAGCTATTGGGTTATGAAATTAAAATCCCAGTGCCAGGTATGGGCTCACCCTCTCTTCTTACATCTACCACATCGTCTTCATTATGGAAGTCCCCGAAGACTTCCAAAATAATACAAGCTATTGACCCTGCTCTTGGCTACCCACCATAACTAGATGACATGACCTCATGGTTCAAGACATCCCACACTTCACTTATAAGACATGGATTAAATCAACATGAAACTGAGCTAGAAGATTCTTTCCTAATGGTTAGCTTTTGTTGTAGCTGAAGATGCTATGCAGGGTACTGGGAGGGGGGGATACCTATCAATTTCTTATCCAAATAGGACATCATACTATACTAATATTAACATTCTATGTGAGATGTACTTGTTTACTCAGAAGAGATATGTATGCTAAAGGGATAACCAATCACTATATAGTTGCATTTAAGATCCTCCCTACTGCAAGAAATGTGTGTCTGGTAATGTAGATATGGTAAGTTAATGGATAGAGTGGCCATAAACCCTAGGTGGGAAACATGCTACTATCATGTAGCTAAATGGCCACGTCAAACTGGCTTCCACATATTTGTATTTATTTTCATAATTTAGTGCTGCCTTCAATGCTAGCCAGAGTAGCTTTTTCTAAAGGGGTCAAAAATTCATACTTGGCAAAAGTGCTGAGAATAAGTGTTAAGACATTTACTACCACCACTTGAGGATAAAAAAACATCAAGGGAAGATGAGATAAAAATGAGGGTAGAGAATAGAGAAGGGTGCTGGAAAATGCTACCTTTTAACATGACATAGTAGTTATACTCATGAACTCACAGCAGCTGTGTTCATGTGCAAAACAACAGAGAACACTAACATTCCATCATGGATGAGGAAGAACATATGAAGACACATACCTATTGAGGAGTACCTAAGAGTTACAGGTTCGGCAAACCGAATCCAAGAGCACATCAAAACAATCATCCACCATGATCAAGTAGGCTTCATCCCAGGCATGCAGGGATGGTTTAATATACAGAAAACCATCAACGTGATCCATTATATAAAAAAACTGAAAGAACAAAACCACATGATCATTTCATTAGATGCTGAGAAAGCATTTGACAAAATTCAACACCCCTTCATGATAAAAGTCCTGGAAAGAATAGAATTCAAAGGCCCATACCTAAACATAGTAAAAGCAAAACCAGTTGCTAACATTAAACTAAATGGAGAGAAACTTGAAAAATCCCACTAAAATCAGGGACTAGACAAGGTTGCACACTCTCCCTACTTCTTCAATATAGTTCTTGAAGTTCTAGCCAGAGCAATCAGACAACAAAAGGAGGTCAAGGGGATACAGATTGGAAAAGAAGAAGTCAAAATATCACTATTTGCAGATGATATGATAGTATATTTAAGTGATCCCAAAAGTTCCACCAGAGAACTACTAAAGCTGATAAACAACTTCAGCAAAGTGGCTGGATATAAAATTAACTCAAATAAATCAGTAGCCTTCCTTTACACAAAAGAGAAACAAGCCGAGAAAGAAATTAGGGAAACGACACCCTTCATAATAGACCCAAATGATATAAAGTACCTCGGTGTGACTTTAACCAAGCAAGTAAAAGATCTGTACAATAAGAACTTCAAGACTCTGAAGAAAGAAATGGAAGAAGTCTTCAGCAGATGGAAAGATCTCCCATGCGTATGGATTGGCAGGTTTAATATAGTAAAAATGGCCATTTTACCAAAAGCGATCTACAGATTCAATGCAATCCCCATCAAAATACCAATCCAATTCTTCAAAGAGTTGGACAGAACAATTTGCAAATTCATCTGGAATAACAAAAAACCCAGCCCAGGATAGCTAAAACTATCCTCAACAATAAAAGGACTTCAGGGGGAATCACTATCCCTGAACTCAAGCAGTATTACAAAGCAATAGTGATAAAAACTGCATGGTATTGGTACAGAGACAGATAGATAGACCAATGGAACAGAATTGAAGACCCAGAAATGAACCCACACACCTATGGGCACTTGATTTTTGACAAAGGAGCCAAAACCATCAAATGGAAAAAAGATAGCATTTTCAGAAAATGGTGCTGGTTCAACTGAAGGTCAACATGTAGAAGAATGCAGATCGATCCATGCTTATCACCCTGTACAAAGCTTAAGTCCAAGTGGATCAAGGACCTCCACATCAAACCAGATACACTCAAACTAATAGAAAAAAAACTAGGGCAGCATCTTGAACACATGGGCACTGGAAAAAATTTCCTGAACAAAACACCAATGGCTTATGCTCAAAGATCAAGAATCCACAAATGGGATCTCATAAAACTTCAAAGCTTCTGTAAGGCAAAGGACACTGTGGTTAGGACAAAACGGCAACCAACAGATTGGGAAAAGATCTTTACCAATCCTACAACAGATAGAGGCCTTATATCCAAAATATACAAAGAACTCAAAAAGTTAGACCACAGGGAGACAAATAACCCTATTAAAAATGGGGTTCAGAGCTAAACAAAGAATTCACAGCTGAGGAATGCCGAATGGCTGAGAAACACCTAAAGAAATGTTCAACATCTTTAGTCATAAGGGAAATGCAAATCAAAACAACCCTGAGAATTCACCTCACACCAGTGAGAATGGCTAAGATCAAAAACTCAGGGGACTGCAGAGGCTGGCGAGGATGTGGAGAAAGAGGAACACTCCTCCATTGTTGGTGGGATTACAGACTGGTACAA
>NC_046159.1:7856943-7864758 GCF_011064425.1 Rattus rattus
TTGTGTTTATTGTCTTATAGTATTTTCCCCTGAGAAAAAGTTTGCAACACTAAGTGATGGTGGAAGTAAAAGTCTTACAGTTAAAGATAAAGAATGGAGAACACATGAATAGAATGCTCACTTTTAGTGTCATACTGGAGGCATCAGCATTATTTGAACTACTGTGTGTATTACCAGGGACAAAACAAATAATTCTTCACATTGAAAAAGTTAAATACTACATACATATATATAGGTGCATAGAAATATACATCATGTGTGCATATGCATACACACAAGCAGATATATATAGGTACAGGTATAAATATAGAGATAGATACAGCCTTTTGATTCTGAAATCTATGGTCTGAGTCTATGAGACATCCTGGCAACATGGAAAAATTCAACACAAGTGAGTATTCCTAGGCCTACATCCTGATCTTTTGTAATGTATCTAACACAAGAAACCAAATCTTCTTGCAGAAATTGCTGACTCCATGTCTATTAGAGAAAAATCTACAAAGCTTTAAGCTCACAGCAACCTGTTACACCAGTCTTCAAAGTTTACTTATGTCAGAGGGGTAAAATGTTAAGCTGTCAAATGAAGACGATTCCTACTGGCCAAAGATGAAGGGCAGTGTGCTTCAAAGAATAAATAAGTCATTTTAAGACCATTAAATATATTTTACATCTGTAGGTTGGCAATATTTTAAGAAGTAGTCACTTTCTGAAGATAAAATTGCTTATTCATCAGAAAAAATCTGGTCAGGCCACTGAAACTGCCTATCAACTTCCATAAAAATATGGAGAAATTGGGCTAGTAAATAGATTGGAAAATAAAAAATACTTTCCATCACGCCTTGATGACCTGAGTTCTGTAGAAACTGATTCCACAATCTATTCTCTTACCTTCAATGGCCTTTTCATGTCTGTTCCCCCATACACCCACACACACACACACACACACACACACACACACACATACATACACAGAGAGAGAGAGAAAGAGAGACAAACTCTTACACACAGCATTTATTTAAAGTGCATGAATATGATTTTTAAAATATTTAAATGTGCCAGCCAAATGGAACAACAAGGGAGAGAACCTGTCAACAAACTTCCTATCCTGAACTTTATGCCCAGGATCCATATAGTGTACCAAGAGAACAGACTTTAGCAAGTTGTCTCCTGTGCTATGGAACATGATTATACACACAAGGCACAAAATGAATGTGTAAATACAGAAAGGTGTGCTTAACTGTACAACATGAATTGAAAAAAGCACACCTAAAGATTATGAAAAATTCTATGTCAAATATTTGATGTCCTCAGTCAATCAATAAAAGAAGTAAAAAGATCACCATATCACCATAAACATTGACGAGAAAACATTAAAGGACCAGGTTGCAGAGCATGGCAATGTAAAGTGGGGTGGGAAAACCATAAAGGTATTCTATGAAGGGGATCCTGGGAGGTCTAGATCTCACCTGCATCTGCCTTCATTGGGCTACAGCTAAAGCACATGATGCAGCATGGGTGAGCATTACCACAGGATTATAACGCAATGCAATTCAAATTAGTGTTTATTCATTGCACACACAGAAATGTTTCACTGTTTCCAATATTTATTAATTGATTTGTTTATTTATTTACCCACATCCTAATCAAAGCTTCCTCTCCTCTTCTTTGTTACTTTCTATAATTTATTTTCTTATTAATATTATATCTGAATCACTGCCCTCTCCCTCCTCTCATTGTGTTACTAAAACAAAGAAAATGAAGTCATTCACCAGAGAGATGCCCTCATGTTCATTCCTTTAGCTAAGATATAGATCAAACTAGATACCTATCATTGATGGAATGGTCGTAAAAACATGAGAATGCTATTCAATATGTAAGATAATGACTCCTAGCATTTTCAGCAAAATGGAAGGAACCATTAAATTAGGAAAATAATCTCAACACTGAAAAGTTTTCTGCCTGACTCCCAGTGGACCAATTATTTCCCCACTCTGAAAACTTTGTAAGGAATCAAAACAATTATCACCTTCTGAAAGAACACACATACCTTAGCTTTTATAAATAAAAACATCAGGACACAAATCACTTGGACTTTTCTCTTGGGACATTCTGCTATAGTTCTTTCCAACTTGTTTTAGTTTGGTTTCTGTAACTGTGATAAAGACCATGACCATAAGCATCTTAGCAAGGAAAAGGTTTGTCTTCATTTCCATCTGTTAGTACATCACTGAGGGAAGCCAGGAGAGGAGGGCTCAAGGCAGGAACACGGAGACTGGAGCTGAAGAAGAGACCATGGAGGAGTGCTGCCTTCTGACTTACTTTGCTACTTTTTTTTTTAACCTTTTATTTGGATGTTTTATACAAATTCAGTATATTTTTTCCTCTCATTTGGTACTTTTTCTTAGAATCTTACAATAATAAAAAAACTATATCATGATTTTTTTTACTAAAAGCTCATGTAAGCTGTTCCCCAAGTCCCCTGTATTTACTTCAGTGTATCACATAAATATGATCTCTCTCTATGAATAGACTGACAGGAAGAATCCTTGTGCAAGCTAGACAAGATCAAATATGGAATTATCCAGAATATAAGTAGTATATTTAATGAAGCTCAAAAGATACTTTCCTTAAAAAACAATGGAAAGGAACTGGAAAACCTCTGAAGTTACAGAAAGTTCAGTTTTACAAAAATGTTTGAAAAACAACAATTTTTACCATACTTTTTTAAAAAGTTAACACACAAAACTGAAGACTGCCCAGACAAAGATGTTCAGAAAGAACAAACCTTACCAAAATTATATTAATCTGAAGACAAATCAACTATTAAAAGCCTTGTTATTAGCTCATATGAAATCTGAATTATTGCTTTTAAATAAATGGTCATAGTAAGGAACGGGTCAGTTTGTCTGTCTGTTCTTCTGCACTGGTTTTGCCATCTTCCCTTAAATATGCCTGATGAGATGAACCAAAGAGAACAACCACATTCTCTAAGGGTCCACTGTATGAGAGCTCTCTCCGAATACAAAATCAAGTACACTATTGTCTTAGGAAAACCACAAGAGTCTGCAGCACTGTAATGCAAAGGACAGCAAACCTCGACACTAACACTGAGAACACATATGCAGAACTACAGACAGAAGACAGACATCAGGAACAAAGGCTCCGAGAAGCTTCCCACTTCACATCAGCTCAGGGCCTGGGTGCTCAGAACTTTTGTTTTGGAAGCATGAAGGTGACATGGTCACAATAATTATAGTCAGCAGAAAATATTTTTCTGGGTAAGAGGGGGAAAAAAAAAGGAAATAGAGTCACAACCCATGAAGGTCACAATGAAAATACATGTGAGCTAAGGAAGCCTTAAACAGTCACCTTACATTGAAATTATTTTTTTAAGTCTCACAAAAAAATGAGATATCTGAAAATAAAATATCTTAAAAAAAAAAGCACAAGGAACACAAGATATAAAATCATAGAAGAGATCACAATTACTGCTATATAAATATTGATATAGCTCTTCCTCTCAGTATTATGGTAATAACAGGAGATGCTGTAACATTTCATCTCCAGAGCTCTAGACACCTTAATAAATAGTTCATAGAAACGATAACCATTCTGAAATGTCCCTTATACTCAATTGAAAGCAAAGTAGAAACCTTGATCTAGCACCTTCTAAGACATTAAAATCCCAATTAGTTTTATCCCAATTCTAAAAAAAAAAAAAGGTTGAATTCAAGACATTAAAGTCATATACATTGTATCTGACCTGAAATTATAGTAGCATTGAACATATTAAAAAAAATACCTAGCATCATGTATGAAATCTGAGCTATGAACATAAACTTAACGTATGTACATTTTAAACATTTAGGAAAGGCATTTATTATATAAAATATACTTTACATTGAAAATTGTATGTTATCACAAAGCAGTTGAAGGTCGGCCTACAGGTAGAAAGGTCAAATGGCAACAAAATTATCATATTGCAACTAATATTTGAAATTGCCTTTAAAAAATACTACAAGATTTAAAGCAAGACAAGCAACTATTGTGTCTGCAGCCATTAATCGGAATCGCCTGGAGCCACCGTGGGTATTGCCACACAGTATCATACAGACATGGAGCAACAACTTGACATTTGCTAGCTAGCACAGAATCCCTTTAAGTCATTTTTGGCGTTGTGCCAGAGGCCGTGTGGAGACCGGATGCGAGGAGTTGCTTGTTTGTAGGATCACAGCATGAAGCGCTCAGAATCTTCAAGTAGGCTGTACACTTAAAATGTTGGCTTGCTCATGTATTCTTCCATTGTCTCTTGTAACATATCAGAGTCTTCAATGGCCTTGACCGCTGTTTTCTTGGATGTTTCCTGAATTTCTCCACCTATTATAAACTCGTCAAGGATAAAATATGCCTTTTCAAAATTAAAGATAATGTCCAGCTCACAGACATTTCCAAAGTACTTATCCAGCAACTCCACATAACGATGAACAATCTCTAGTGTCAAGAGCTCATTGTCTTGGTTTTCTATTGCACAGCAAAAATATAAACTAGCATACCTTTTATAAACAAGTTTCAGCTCCTTCCAGTCAATGAAACTGCTGGTCCTGTGTCCACGAGAGAGGACGGTCTGGATGATCTCCCGGGTGATCTTCTTCCTCTCTTTGTCAGGGAGCGTGGTGTACCATTTCTGCAGCCGCAGCTTCCCTTGTCGACTGAAGAGCAAGATGAAATGTATCATGGTGGCCGCAGCCGCCCGGGTCCCGACAGCAGCGATCGCCCGGGATGCGAGGGCCAGAAGAGACTGTAGCAGCCCGGGCGGCTGACAGGTGAGGCGCCAGCCTCAGACCATGGCTACTTCCCACAATGCCCTTGAACTGAAAGTTTTACTTTGCTACTTTTTAAATGCATCCCAGGCCCACTTGTTTAGACATAGTATCCCACCACCCTGCCTCTCCCATCTCTGGCAGGGAGCTGGACCATCCTACGTCAAATAGCAATCATGAAAATGCCCAAATAATAACATTAAATGCATTGGCACAGGAGACAATGTTCGAACATGAACACCAAAAGCTCAGGTGCTAAGATCGATAAGCAATAAATAAAATCTCCTGAAACTGAAAAGCTGTGAGACAAAAGAGATTATCAATAGGACAAAGTGGCAACCTACAGAATAGGAAAAGACCTTCACTAACACTACAGGCCACAGATGACTAATATCAAAAACATATAAAAATATATCCAAAAACTCTGAGATTGTATCACATACCCATCAAAATGGCTATATCAAAAAAAAAGTGATAGCACATGGTGGTGAGGATGTGCAGAATGGGAACCAATCCTCTATTGCTGGTGGGAGTGCAAACTTGTCCAACTATCTTGGAAATCAATTTGACAATTTCTCAGAAAATTGAGAAGAGTTTCACATCAAGACTCACATATACCACTCCTGGGCATACATTCAAAAGATACTCCACCATACCACAAGGACACTTATGAACTATGTTCATATCAGCTTTATTCAAAATAGCCAGAAACTGCAATCAACATAGAGGTCCCTCTGTGAAAGAGTGGATAAAGAAAATGTGGTACATTTACACAGTGGAATATTACTCAGCTATCAAAAACAATGACACCATAAAATTGTCAGCAAATGAATGAAACTAAAAATAGACGACCCTGAGTGAGGTAATCGAGATCCAGAAATACACACATGCTATTTTCACTTACAAATGAGCAACAGTGCCACAATCCACAGACCCAAAGAAGCTAAGGACAAAAGAGGGCCCAAGAAGTGGGGATGTCACTTGAATCTCATTGAGGAGGGAAAGTACAAGAGACATCAGGGTAAATGGAGGAAGCAAACTGAGTTGGGAAATAGAAGAGGCAAGCAGCAAGGATACATTGGGGAAAGAATAGAAGGAGAAAATACTGGAAGAGACAACCAAAATCAGGACGGTAACTCTGAAACTCTTGACCCTCTTCTCCTCTTCTCTTGCTCTTGTTCCCTGACCCTCTCTCTCCATTTCCCTCTCCTCTCTCCACATGCTCTTGCTGGCCTCCTCCTCCTCCTCCTCCTCCTCCTCCTCCTCCTCCTCCTCCTCCCTCCTCCTCCTCCTCCTCCTCCTTCTTTTCTCTCTCTCTCTCTCTCTCTCTCTCTCTCTTTCTCCTCCTCTCTCTCTCTCTCTCTCTCTCTTTGTTTCTACTACCACCACAACTCCCCTCCCCATGCCCTAAATGGACTCTATTCTAATATATGAAAAGAAAGAAAGAAAGCCTATGACCATTGAAATTCCTTGGAATCCATAAGGATAACCCTAGCTAAGACTCCTAGCAATGAGGGATACCGAACCTGAAATAGCCAACTCCAGTAACATAAGAAGAGACTTCCAATAAAGAATCCAGACAACAAACCAACCACAAAATTTTAGATCCACAATTTGTCCTGCATATGCAATGTTCATGGGTGAAAATGGAGCAAAAATTAGGGGAAAGGAATATCAAAGACTGAACGAGTTTGAGACCCATGCTTGAGAGGAAGCCCACCCCTGACACTATTAATGACATTCTGAAACACAGCCCTTGGACACTAAACCTGCCTGCAGAGAGTTAGTCTGCCAGGAGTGCTCTCCCTCCTAAGCCCAGAGCCACAGGTGAGAGCCCACTTTCTCTCCATTGACTGGCCAAGGAGAGACACCCTGAAATGCACAGGGCATGGGAGGCGCAGGGTGAATTAGGATAGGACCCTTCTGGTCTCCATCTGTGGCCATTGCTAGGATGGTCCCACAGCTCTCAGACCCAAAATCTGCCAGGGGAGAGCTGGTCTCCCAGGAGCCCTCTCAGTCCTTAGATCACAGGCACACGGGCCCACAGGAGGGACAAACTCCAGTCAGAGACAGCAAGACCAACTAACTTCAGAGATAACCAGATGGTGAGAGGCAAGCACAAAAACCTAAGCAACAGAAAAAAAAAGACTACTTGGCATCATCGGAACGCAGTTCTCCCACAACAGCAAATACTGGATATCTGAACACATTGGGAAAGCAAGATTTGGATTTAAAAGCACATCTCATGATGATGATAGAGGTCTTTAAGAAGGATAGAAATAACTCCCTTAAAGAAATAGAGAAGAACACAGGTAAAGAAGTAGAAGCCCTTAAAGAGGAAACACAAAATTACCTTAAAGAATTACAGGAAAATCAACAAAACAGGCGAAGGAATTGAACAAAACCATCTAGGATCTAAAAATGGAAATAGAAACAATAAAGAAATCGTAGAGGGGGAGCTAAAAGCCAGTTGCCAGAATTGCTGACACACCTGAGGGCAGAGGTAAGATCACTACTTCTGCCACAAGGGACTGGCATGGAGCCTTCAGGACACACGAAACCAGGAGCAGTCTGGGAGAGGACTCTTCTGGTTTCTGCCTGCACCCAGAGCTGACCTGGTCCCAGAGTATTCTGTACCCAGACACAGCTGAAAGAAAACAGGTTTACAGGAGTGCTGATGTACAGGCTTACAGGAGTGTCAAGCAACTGTCAGAGACAGCAAGACAAGCTAACAACAGAGACAACTTGATGGCAAGAGGCATGTACAGGAACCTAAGTAACAGAAACCAAGACTACATGGCATCATCAGAGCCCAGCTCTTCCACCAAAGCAAATACAAGATATACAAACACACTGGAAAAGAAAGATTTGGATTTACAATCACATCTCATGATGATGACAGAGGATTTTAAGAAGAACATAATTAATTCCCTTAAAGAAACACAGGACAACACAAGTAAACAAGTAGAAGCACTAAAAGAGGAAACATAAAAAA